>NC_090247.1:192001-264501 GCF_037325665.1 Littorina saxatilis | reverse complement strand
AACACACACACACACATACACAAACACATACTGACACACTCGCAACTGACATATCAGAGGGGGGTGGTAAGTCATTTGAACGTTTAAATTCTTTTGTCACAAATTTTAAAAAACCCATCAACAATAGGGCGTATGCATAAACTCCCGTCTTTTTAGTGGAAACTGACCTATGAGAGTAGTTTCCCTTGTTTGGGCCAAACAATGGCGTCAGCGAAGGGAAATCCTACCATCTGTATCTGTATAGATCTGTGAGCGAGTCACAGTCGTTCTTGCGTGAAAGAGGCGTCACGTTTAGCGATTACCGCAAGCATGAACTGTCCGATTTAGTGCAGAAAGCATTTGAAATCAAGTTGCCCATCGATCCCGAGGCGCTGATCGAGGATCGAGCCGAAGTGATCGGCTTGAAACTGCCCGATTTAGCCGGTCCAGAAAACCCACGACGACGCAATGTTCAGAGCTCTGCAGAATCCTGGTTTCTTGTCAGGAAGTACCAACATAAACATTCTACCTGACTTTTCTGAGTTTGATGTGTGCACGTACCAGCTCAGTGCATCAAATGCGTCTGTTGCCAGTGTGCGGGATTATCGTAAATCAGAAGGATTCCAGATGATGAGAGATGGATAATTATGTGGTAGAATTTATACAAGCGTGTGGCATCCCATCACTGCCATCAGAGCCCCCAACAGATGGCTATTTTGCTGTCAAAAGCAAAGTGAAGCCAAGAACCCAGTGACTGGTGCAAAATTTTATTCACAGTGGATTGTAATGACAAGTGTGGACATGGACCTAAGGAGCTGCATTTTGTCAGCCTTCTGCACCTGCAAGGGAGGGTATGTTCATATTTTGCTCGTTATTGTTAACACATTTAGCAGGCTGTCTATTCTTCCTTACATCTACACCAAGATAAAGGGAAGTAAAGCTAGCTAACTAACTAACCAGGATGTCAGGCAGTATTTTTTTTAATTTTAATTTTTATTTTATTTTTTTGGGCGGGGGGACTATTTTAATGGTTGATTGACTTTTAGGCCATAACAAACTTTGGTACAGGCCATCAGTAGACTTGCACTGTTTGTAACTTATCTATTTCATTTAAATTAAACTGATCTACATACATACATGTGTATGCAAACAACAGTTGTGGGCAGAATGATGAAGTCATTGTGTGTGCTTTATACTGAAGTGTTAAAAAATTAATTAACCTTTTCAGCATTAGTGTTGCGACTTCATAACTTTAAGATGTCCAACTCATATATTACTCCCTATTTTAGTATTTGTCATTGTACCAATGACATTTAAAACCTAAAAGTTAAAATCTGGTGTAATGTCTGAACAGCTTGTGCTGGGGAAGCACACAGTGGTGTCATTCATGTTGAGAGGGTTAACTATTTTAGCACTGTATAAATGCATCATTACAATTTACATTGAATGCGTAAACTGTTGCAGATTGGATGGTTATTGCCGCCATGTTCTGGCCACACTGTATGAGGTCATCGACTACAGAACTGACAGCAAAACGAGCGTCACTTCCGAGTCCTGCAGATGGGTGCGACGTGCAACTGAGAGCAGCAACGGAGTACTACTGACTGACATCCAAACAGATCTAGTCCAAAGGCCTGCAAATGACACGTAAGTAAAATTCTATAGATCTTGGAGTAGGTAACTGAGATTAAAATTGATTGCACGTACAGGGGGGGGGGGGGGGGGGGGGGGGGGGAGTTCATTTTAGCTCGCTCATAGATCACAGAGTAAATATTTGATTGATTGATATGCAACTTACATAGCACACATATCCACACACTAGGTGTATGCTCAAGGCGCTTGGATGATGTTCTAGTCCTCCCTCGTGGTGGCTGTCTCACCCTGTGGTGAGACCAGTGACTCGGCTGCCGCCGGCGCTTAGTAGTATTAGTAGTACTGATGTAACACCACAGGGATAGGTGTATGCTGGGTGTGTTCGTGTTTCTATAGGCCACTTTAATGCTGACAGATCTTTATTTTGCGTGCTCAGTCTTTTTGCATACGTCACTAGGTGTGTACACTACACACACTGAACCTCGGTTTAAGGTCTCATCCGACAGTATGTGCATGTATTTTATAATTTTAAGAAGTCAAAAAGATAATTCATTGTACAAAATTATCATAATTTACAAGATTGTACAACATCAGTTCAAGTTGCATGACACTGACAGGAAGATTAGACAACAAACAAAAAAAGTCTGTTCCTGATCACCCGACGAACCCTAGCTTGGACTCAGAGGTTTGGGGTCGGGGGTGGGATGGCAAGCATAACATTGATAGATGACTATAGTTTTGCAGTGGTTTGCTGTCTTGTACTATGAGTGTTAACAGCAATTGTTTATAATTTGTTACTCAACTTACAGTAAGGACAATTAGCTTTTCTCAGCAACTGCTAACAATTGTGACTTGCAACAGCGCTTCCTTAAACATTGGGACACTTCTTTTGTTGTTGTTGAACATTTAATGGCTATAGTGTAGAAACTAGAAATGCTGAGATACATTGATGTAGTCATGAACAACAGCAACAACAAAAACAAGAACATGTTTTGAATTCTGATAGCTAGTGAAACTGACAGCTTGATTAGAATTATGTAGTTTTTGCAATTGCTGACTGAGTTGCATCCTTTGGTTTTACCTTGCATTGATTATCACCTTTGCTGACAATTGACTCATTGAGTGCCGTATTGAGTAACGTATAGTTATTTTATTTCAAGTTAACTTCTGCATGATGTTAATCCTACTCAAACTTAGTCAAAGTAAGGTATCATTATTTATGAAAAATGTGAAGTTGAAGATACAAATTAATGAGAAAATTTGTGTATTTTTCTGTACACTCTTGCTATTTACTGTTTCAGTGCTGAACCATTTGCTTGAATTCTTGATCAGATGATGACAGAGTGACACCTGGTGGTACCCAATAAAACTGCCTTTGCTGCTATAACTACAAGCAATTTCTACAATTCAGAACAGTAAGTGCATGAGGTTCCATTTTAAGCTGTCAAGAGTAAATCTCAGGAATAGATTAGAAGATTTAGTTATGTCACACGTCTTGCTTTCTTGACTTTTCTCACACTCTCTTGTCAGACTCAGAGAGTGCATGATTGTACATTTTTTTTACAGTAATTTTTATTGTTCCTAATTGGAAAACAAATGTGTCATAATGTTAGTGTTTAGGATAACTATATGGCAGAGAGAATCATGGAAATGATTGGGTGATGGGGGTGTGTCGCTGGTGTGCAAGAGGGTGGGTGGGTGTGGAGAGAGTAGTGATGGTAGTCAACTACTAACTAAAAGATTACTGATTGCATACATTTAGTGTTTATTGATTTGGAGGGTGGGGGAGGAAGGCAAGCAGTATTATTACATGTGTATGGGTATACTAGTTGTGCGTGTTCCAAATGGGGGTGGAGGTTGGCATGGCAAGCAATAGCTCAGTCGGTATAGTGGCCTTGAAACCAGTTGTGGGGATTTATTTCTCAGAATTAACGTTGTGCAGACTCTGCTTGGTTTCTGAATAGCTTATTAAGCCTGTGACTGTGTGCATACATAAAGATCTCAAGTTCACAGTTTCAGGGCTTGGAATTAATGGAAACATCAACACACATGCAGGAAAAACTCAAAAAAAGGAGGGGGGGGGGGAGTTTGGTCCCACGGTAGTGTTTGAATGAAAGCAATCTTACTTTTTAAGAGGGTAATCTTGCAGGACTATGATTCTTACATTGGTAGTTGACTAGTGTAGTTGTGGTTTTGTACTAGTGAGGAATGTCATCTATGTCATGTGATTTCTTGCTTCTTCTTTTTGTGTGTGCAGCTAAAGATGTTGGACCTTGCCTACAGCCTAGTTTTGCATCTCCAACACCGTGGCTTTTCTCTGAGACACCACAGAAAACACAGCCTTTTCTGCTGCTGAAAGGTAAACATTAGGTTAAATTTGTGTTTGTTTTGATTTGTATGTTTTCCTTTTGTAGTCTATGGCAGGAGATTTGTGCAGGTGTACAAATGGTAGAGGTGTCAGAGGAAATGTCCACTTGTTACTTGTCTCTATATCAGTATATATATGTATCACAAATACGCATCAAATGTACTGATAGAGACCACATGGACAATTTCAAGCACTTTTCTGCCAGGGGTAGGGTCAGCTATGTAAGAATCATGTCTTACTCTGTTCATGCAAAAATAAGGTTCTGCATTTGAATGAGTTTGAATCAGGCACCTGTGTTTTTGCTCTTGTTTGTGCCCTCTTGTGAACTGTTAACTTATGAACAACCACCCCAGCAAGCAACTCTTTACTGTTCTGAGCACAACAGAAGGGCGCATGGTCTGGGCATATGGATGGTAAACACATCTCATGCACAAGTACAGGCCTGAAAGTGGCGAGTATTTTCAATTACTCGCCATGGCGAGTAAAAATCATGTAAATGGTGAGTAGAAATGTTAATCTACTCGCCACATGCGAGTAAAGTTGATAAAACAAATGGTTGTTTTGACGAGTAAAGTTTCAGTAAATTATGAGAAGTACATGTACTAGCAGTGCTTCATTTTGTGGACTTTCAGTGCTGAAGTATGATTGTGTGGATTGATCATTTTGTATTCTGTTATTCAGATTGCCACTTGCTTTCTTTTACATATATTTACAAGTTGGTGGCTGATTTGTGTGTGTTGCAGAACACAGGTCCATGAATAAAAGAACCCAGCTGGTATTCTTCATTCATGGAAAATGAAAGGAAATTTATCAGCCAGGATTCACCACTCACTCTGCTAAGGGGGAACCCCGGTCAGCCCTACAGTGGATGAACAGCTTGGTCCTTGGAGGGAAAGGTAACCACTGCAGCACTTTAGAAGGGGTCTATGTCGACCAACAGTGGCTGTATTCCCTGTATGTTAATTTCCTGTACATATACACTAGGGAATATACTTCCGTTAGACGCCATGGAGTTACTTCAAGCTTACGAGAGTGAAAGTGATTCAATGGACGAGAGTACCAGCGAGGAAAACACCAGGCTGTTGGGGGTGGGGGTGCAGATGTTTCTTTAACTAAATCCGTTTTGATAAACGGTCGAAGCATGTTTTGCTTGACTGGATGCCGCACGCGATTTCAGGATTTTAAATAGATTCTCCTATCTAACCGCAGTCACGCGCTTGGCGCAAGATTGTACGATATTATACTTCTCTACAGAAAATCCAACTGTATTCCCGGTACACAGGGAAAACACCTATGGCTATGGGGAATACACCTTCTTTTGGTCGACATAGACCCCTTCAACCTTACAATATGTGAATGTGTAGAATATTATGCTTTTGCTTAAAGCTTGTTACATTATGACTAAGACAGAAATGTTAATCATTCCCTTGGTGCAAATCATAAAAAGAACAATAGTGATCTGATATACTGTAGATTAATCGAGGAAAAGGTGTGTATGACCTAGAAGAAACTGGTTTTGAAAGTGCTGAGGATGGATGGAACATTGATGCAATATCATTTACTACATTGAACCTGGGTTTCAAACTGAAGTGCTTTTTTATGCTTCTTGTTGTTATATATACGGTCTCGATTGACTCCTGTGTTCAAGAGACTGTAAACAACCATAAACAATCTTGTGTTGTTGTTATGTGGTGGTGGTTTTGCTGTTGTCTAGCATCTACCCGTAATTGGCTTTATCAAATGCACCAGAAACGAGCATGAGTTTGTCGGATTAGTGAACTGTTTGAAAAACTTTAATGTATTTGTGGTTGACAGGTTGTTATTATTTCTATATTGTGTTCTTCTTTTTCTCAGGTGGGCTGTCTTCTGAAACATATGAATCGGGAGCGTCACATCTTTCTTCCTGAGACATCCCCTCTTGAAAATGGTGTGGCGTTTAGCTGAATGGAAACGTGGCAGTGTCCTGTTTTTCATAGCTTCGATGCGCGAAGTTGGGGATTTCAGCAGAGAATTTATTGATTGATTAATTAATTAGTTATTTAAGCTCACCTCACTCCTTAGTGTTATTTAGGGGGATGGGGGGGGGGGGGGGGGTGTTGGCCTGGATCTTGTTAGTGAACTTTCTTTCTGGCAACTCGCATCAGAAATTCCAGGTTTGCTTTCAAGGCAATAGACGGTTTTTGAAAATAATTCTGTTAGGATTATCAATCAATCAATCAATGAGGCTTATATCGTGCATATTCCGTGGGTACAGTTCTAGGCGCTCAGCAGTGATGCCGTGTGAGATGAAATTTTATACGGCCAGTAATTGCAGCCATTTCAGCGCATATTTACCTTTCACGGCCTATTATTCCAAGTCACACGGGTATAGATAGACAATTATTAACTGTGCCAAAGCAATTTTGCCAGGAAAGACCCTTTTGTCAATCGTGGGATCTTTAACGTGCACACCCAATGTAGTGTACACGGGGGGGAGTTCGGACACCGAAGAGAGTCTGCACACAAAGTTGACTCTGAAATAAATTTCCGCCGAACCTGGGATCGAACTCACGCTGACAGCGGCCAACTGAATACAAATCCAGCGCGCTACCAACTGAGCTATATCCCCGCCCCAATTATCAGCAGTCCGGAGGTGTAAAAATCCCTGTACTGCAGTCAGGTTTTTCAAAACATCTCGAGCACGCTCTACGCCTCTGACAGGCTGTATCCCACAATCGGGACAAACGACCAACTTGGATGTGTATGCCATGCGCACAATATGATACCCCTTGCCTTTAAAAATCAGCGGTCACGAGTTCATCAGAGTTCAGAATTTGTTGTGTAAAAGATAGCCGCTGTCAGCTAGCCATTCGTGGCTCAGGTGATTGTATTTAATACAAATTTAAAAACAGGTTTCTTATGTAGCGCACGCCGCACAGCATACACATCACAGTCAGTCGCTTGTCCTGATCGCAGGATAGCGTGAAACATGCTCCGGGAGACTGACACTAATCCTTACATAGTTATTTAAAGAAATTGTGTATTGGTACAGCATGTTATGCATGTACTAAGATAGCTATTTGTAAATATTTGGTAGATATATATGGTGGTGTCCCGAATTGCTCCCTCCCAATTTGCCCCATCCCATATGGTCCCCAATTATTCTTGCATTTTGCTGTGAGTAACATAACGTGTGCAAAGGCATTTGTCTGAAGCGCATTTCCAAAAAGACCCCCCGCGGGTTAGGGGGAAGAATTTACCCGATGCTCCCCAGCATGTCGTAAGAGGCGACTAACGGATTCTGTTTCTCCTTTTACCCTTGTTAAGTGTTTCTTATATAGTCAATGTTTGTAAAGATTTTAGTCAAGCAGTATGTAAGAAATGTTAAGTCCTTTGTACTGGAAACTTGCATTCTCCCAGTAAGGTAGTATATTGTACTACGTTGCAAGCCCCTGGAGCAATTTTTTTATTAGTGCTTTTGTGAACAAGAAACAATTAACAAGTGGCTCTATCCCATCTCCCCCCCCCCTTTCCCTGTCGCGATATAACCTTCGTTAAACACCAATTAAAGAAAGAATTTCCAAAAAGCATAGTTACCATTTGTTTTTTTAAATCTGAATTCGTGACTGTTGTTCTTGAATACTCTTTCGTTTAGGTTTCCAAAAATGCTGATTTAAAGGGGAAGGATAGTTGAAACTGTAACCGTTCACATTTTGCTCCCAGATTTGCAGTTGTTGTTTTTACTAGGAGTTTGGACGGGCTCGGTGTTCTTGTGGATAAGACATCGGCCTCCTATTCAGAAGGTCATGAGTCAAAATCGCGGCCGCCTGGTAGGTTAAAGGTGGAGAATTTTCTGATCTCCAAGGTCATTGCTTATGTGCAGACCTGCTAGTGCCTTATCCTCCTTCGTGTGTACACGCAAGCACAAGACAAAGTGCGCACGGAAAAGATCCTGTAACCCATGTCAGAGTTTGGTGGGTTATAGAAACACAAAAATACCCTGCATGCTTCCCCCGAAAGCGGCGTATGGCTGCCTGAATGGTGGGGTAAAAACGGTCATACACGTAAAAATCCACTCGTGCAAATTTGTGAGTGAACGTGGGAGTTTCAGCCCATGAGCGAAGAAGAAGAAGAACTATGAGTTTTACTCTTTTAAAAAAATGATTTTCAAATTCGAAGATTGCCACAACAGTAGTCTATCTCATCCGACTTGAACCCTTCAGACTCCCTGTACATGTACTTGCAGTTTAAACTCATATTTTGTCTGAGTAGTAGGTTTTGCCTTTCACGCCTCGTGGCGTGTAGGGCAGCGATTTTGTCTGAGAATAGTTTTCAAATGCAAAGTCCTTCAGAAAAACTGCGAGAGAAAAATCTGGAGTGCTAATATCGTGTTGGTGTACCTTCCACTCAGTGGCCGAGTGGTAACGCACTTGCGCTCGATCGGAAGCGAGAGGTTGCGAGTTCGACCCTGGGTCAGGGCGTTAGCAATTTTCTGCCCCCTTTCCTAACCTAGGTGGTGGGTTCAAGTCTTTCGGATGAGACGAAAAACCGAGGTCCCTTCGTGTACACTACATTGGGGTGTGCACGTTAAAGATCCCACGATTGACAAAAGGGTCTTTCCTGGCAAAATTGTATAGGCATAGATAAATTTTCATCAAAATGTTCATCAAAATGTCCACCAAAATACCCGTGTGACTTGGAATAATAGGCCGTGAAAAGCAGGATATGCGCCGAAATGGCTGCGATCTGCTGGCCGATGTGAATGCGTGATGTATTGTGTAAAACAATATTCCATCTCACACGGCATAAATAAATCCCTGTGCCTTGAATATGTGCGCGATATAAATTGCATAAAATAAAATTAAAATAAAATCCCTGAGCTTAGAACTGTACCCACAGAATACGCGCAATATAAGCCTCATATTGATTGGTATGTAAGAAATGTTAAAGTCCTTTGTACTGGAAACTTGCATTCTCCCAGTAAGGTAGTATATTGTACTACGTTGCAAGCCCCTGGAGCAATTTTTTTTATTAGTGCTTTTGTGAACAAGAAACAATTAACAAGTGGCTCTATCCCATAAATATAGCCTTATAAATGTACTCCGTGACTGTATTTGTATATGGTGAAAAGGAGAAGATATAAAATTTGTGAAATAGGACTTCGTATTTGGTTTTGTCATAATGAATTTGTTGTTTCTCTGTGTGTGTGTGTGTGTGTGTGTGTGTGTGTGTGTGTGTGTGTGTGTGTGTGTGTGTGTGTGTGTGTGTGTGTGTGTGTGTGTGTGTGTGTGTGAGCATGCATGCATGCGTGCTTATGTGTGAGTGCACAATTGTGTGTGTGTATTAATCCAGCAGAAACAGCTTCTCTTCCATACATTTGAATCATTTATATTGATACCACATGGAGACTATTCTGAACACACAAGCGTGGTTTTCTCTCTACAGTGCTTTTCCTAAAGTTAAATATTGAATTTTTAAATTTAAAAGTTTTTGGCACACCACTTTAAGATAATGCTCAAGGAAAATAAATAGTCTTCTTTTTTCATTAACGCTTTTTCTCACAGTGATGTGTCAATATCTCAGACGCAAATCCAGAGTCATGCACCGTTTTATGCTTGGGAAGCGCACTATACTCACTTTGAAACGTGCATAGTGTCAAAAGAAATCACACACACACACACACACACACACACTGAAAGTATGAAGAAGCCCCTCCAACTTTTGGTTGAGTTTGACTGCATTACCTTGAGGAGACTGACGACACTTCACAATGGAAAGAAAAATAACTTTTACATTTCAGTGATTTGTTTTAAGTACAAAAGTACAAGTGAAAGTAGAAATAAATTAACGTGACACTATCCCGTAATCACATATCAGGGTCAACTATAATCAGTCCATTGGGTTACAAAACTTTATTCAATTTGTTATCATGACAGAAACAATGCATTGTTTTTTTTAAGATAACTCAAGCATAAATGCTTATTTTAAGTCATCCTGGTATGTACATAACAAAGTTTAGCATGATGGCGGACTAGATACATTTACTCATTTCAGACAACGAAAACAAACAGACAAACCTGATGCGCAAGCAATCAAAAAAGGGAGGGGGTGGTAGTACAGAACTTGGTGGGGGTAAAAACAAGAAACAAAAAGAAATGGGGTACGAGAGAACAGAATTCAGCATAAGGGGAAAAAAAAGGACGACGAAGACTTGGAGCGCCAGAAATGTTGGAAGAGTGGGTCACGTCACAATAATATTAAATGCACAGAAGACACACACGCAAAGTTAATACATTTTGTGATCGGCGAAAATGGCACTAAATTACATAACGATTGGGCCATAATCGATAAGTCGAAACAAGGACACAAAACACGAGAGAAATTACGAAGAACAATTGGTCAGGCAGCATTTGTCTCATGACAGTGTCAAATGAACATTATGAATAAAATGTAGAGGCTCATGTACGGAACATGCCTGTTTGTCTTAATAAATTCTTGTACAGTTATGAATATGGTCTGATTGACATTCCGGGAATATTGCGGGATGCCTTTCAATAATATTTCAATAAACTTATAATCAGTTATCAATTGACAATAATCGTACATCTCTACACAAGGGTCAATGCAACAAATAGTGCTCAGCAGTCTCCCTTGGGTAACCGCACTCACATTTGGGGCAATCCTTAAGGTGCCGCTGACAAATCAAAATTCAAATCACTCAAACCAATACCATACCTGTCAAGTCCTACGCATTCTGCGTAATTCTTACGGATTTTCGGTGTTTTTTGGGTCCTACGTCGTATACCTCAAACCATACGCATTTGTTGCTGGCATGGACTGCCGTTCATTCATTTCTGAGGAGGAGCTTGCACCAGCCACACAACAGAAGTTCTGGCATGATGTGCGCCAGTTCTACATGGCCTGTGTGAGGAAAATGTTGAATAAATTTCCATTTGGCAGTGAATCCCTGCAACACCTTCAAGTGCTGGATCACAGTCTGGGAGCTGACACACTGACTGCCTTCTTACAGGTCAAAATTAACTCTGATGCATGCTGCCATGATTTTAAGGTGACTGGCAGCATGATTGACAAAGCAAAGATTTGCACAGATGAATACAACAAAGAACACAAGTGACAAGTGACAAAAAAAATGAACGAACAAGAGTGCAGTGTAAATGTATTACATGTAGTGGTAAATAAAGAGCAGTTTGTGTAGAAAGGAATTTATGTGTTTTACTTTTAGTTTGTGAAAACCAATCTGATTGGTTTAGTGTGTATGCGTGAGAAGTTGAATTTGTGCGTTTAACCACATCCTGATCCACGCATTAACTATGGTTTTTGATCCCCAACTATGGTTTCTTATGCCATTTACTATGGTCAGAGGCCAAAAGTACTTGACAGGTATGCAATACGCAGTCTGCAATTATGGACTTTTTCAAATCTATCTCCAAAATAATAATGACATGGTACTTTAAAATCAACGTTGATTGCAGTAAAGTAATTGACTGACAATTAAGGTTGTATGTGGGGTGCCTAAAATTTGAACTTTTCTTATTCCCGAATATTTTTTGTGGGCGCAGAAGCACGGGGCAAATGGTATTGTTTTTTTCTGGAGGGGGATCAGACAATATAAAACCAATTAGAGGCCGAGTTGCCTGACAGAAAGGCCAATTCTATCCCCAGTCCATGCCGGTTACATGTAATTAGCTATGCACACATTTGAGATCGATACCCAACCTTACTGAGCATCAGTTCTTTGCGTTATTTTAATTTTCTTGTTTTTCTTTAAAATAAAAAAGGGAATGGTTTTATTGATGTCATTTTATTATGTCATTATCTAGTCAGCATAAATGACTTTTGTGGATACAGGAGAAAGTGTTAAAATGTGAAGATTTCAAGTGTGGTTTGTGGTCATCTGCTCAGTTGACCACTTAAAATGTTGTTTCATTTGATGATACGTTTTGTTTGGTGTTCCCGCTTGAATGTGACAGTAAGTTGTACAATGTTACTCTGTGTGTGTGTGTGTATGTGTGTGTGTGTCATGTGTGTGTGTGTGTGTGTGTGTGTGTGCGTGCGTGAGTGTGTTTGTGTGTGTTGGTGTGTGTGTGTGTTTGGTAACCGGCTTTGTACAGCGGGACCACCTTATTTTGTCATGTATTTTTATTCATTCTGGAGCTTTATTAAATAAACTGCCCATTTCAATCACAACTCTGGTCTGGTCTTATTGTCAGTGTTGCATAAATGATTGTATGTGAGCTTGTGAACATACAAAGAAAAAAGAAAGAAACATTCTGTGTCGAAATATCTTGACTAAAAATCAGGCGGAAGACTACACCTGTTGCATTTCCTATTATGCTCAGGCAATTATAACTGAGGGCGGAAGCGACAATGATTCGTTTTCCCCCCAGATAACATTAATTTGTAGAGACGGAAAAGGAACACGCACATTCTGGAACTGATTTGTGTAAATAACTGAGAGGGTGTTTTGTCTGTTTTGTGAAACGGTCCTCACACATTTGCAAAGTTCCACAGTTAGGCAGCTGAATTAAAGCATTACATAATGCATAGTGTAAACTCTAGGCCCTACTTCAAGGTCTTATTACTTCAAGATGCATACACGTGCTGTTGTATCTGTTAGTGCTTGCCGGACACCAGTGCTGATTAAAATGGCTTAGATTGTTACTAATTTGAAACTACAGTATGTCCTTTTACGCGTTGTGGCAACTGAATTTTGTTGGTACCGATGATTTATACAAAGACTTTTATCACAGGTTTCTTCCATATCAAACATTTATACTTACCTTCAAGTTCGAGTTTACCTTTACTTTCACGAGGAGAGTCTGTGTGTGTGTGTGTGTGTGTGTGTGTGTGTGTGCGTGCGTGTGTGCACGCTTAAATATTCTTGATTTTTGAACATAAGCAGTTTATCTGTCATGGAGTTGTGCGTGTTTTCATGTCTGCGTGTTCTTTGCCCCCTCCTTCCTCCTCTCGGCAGTCCGGCTTCAGTCATTTTATTCCTCCCCTCAAAGCAGAAAGCAGCATTGTGTTAATGTTCAGAACTTTGCCAGGTTTTTTGTTTGTTTGTTGTGCTTCTTTAATTTAGGTTTGTTGTTTGTTTAAAACACTCAAACATACGCACACATCCACACGCACACTTTTACTTTTTAAGTTATAATAAGTATTGCATTCAGCCACGGTTTTTTTTCTCAGTTGATATTCTGATTTTTGCCATTTTTTTGTGTAATTTGTTTTTGTTGTGCTTGTTTGATGTAGGTTTGGTGTTGTTTGTCGTTGTTTGTTTAACACACACTCAAACACACACTAACCAGACACACACACACCACCACCACCACCACCACCACAAGAATAGGTTTACACTCACTTTTTCCTCCACGTTTTAATTTTGGCAATATCATTAACCCAGGATTGCAAAGCAGGGATCATTTGTCAATTTCATAACAAAGTACATACAATTTCAGCTGGTCACTTCAATAAAATGTGCATCATCACAGGTTTCTGCTGGAATGACAGTGTCTTATCTGTCAACACAAAATACACACACACAAAATGAGTGTGATGCTGTATGCCTCCTAACAGATCCTAACTTCACCCTCCAAACCTCCCTGCAGATGTATGTTCTGTGCACAAAAATAACCTTTTAAAATATACAAAATGCAGACGACATTTCTACATTTGTAGTTGTGCTGCAGACCTGTTTACCCCCATAACTTGGCATAAGTGTTTTGGAGTAATGCTCAGCCCCAAAAATAGTAATCCTGGTACAAAAATAGTAATCATCCAGCATTCGTCGCCAATTACAACACACATGACAACTGTGTCTGCGAAACGCAATCATGCACATATATCCATCATTCACAAACAAAACACATCAGTCAGTTTTTGTAGTCATCATAATGTCAAAGAAGATTACATCAAAAGCACATGCATCACTGATTTTTTTTTCTTTTGCTCGTAGTAGGCCTTTTTCAGTGTGTCAAGCGCTTCTCTACTGTACTTGCGCTTGCTGAAGGTACTGAACTTGTCAAATTCAGGTGCACGGAGCCCCTGGGGCTTTTAGTCATACCTCAGGCAGCTATCTGTTAGAAGAACTACCAAGTTTCATTGACTTGCACCCAAAGAGTCGAGAACTGCGATTTTTTTACGAATCAATTTCGTACTCGGACCCGGCTGGTCTTGACCTATTTTTGGATCTAAATTTAGATCAGGTAGATCACCACATCATGCACAAAAAGACACGTCACTAGCAAACTATGTCAGACATCATCATGAGTTTGTATAAAACAAAATGGAGGCCGGAATCACTCAGTTGAATCGAACTCCGACCAAACACCACGTAATAACTAGGTTAATTTATGCACTCGCGTGAACAAGAAACTGTCGAGCTTCACAGATGTCGTCGTTGGGTAGTTTTGGGTTTGTTTTACTACCATAGGAGGATTTTTGAACTGTAAATGCACTCAGCTGCAACAAAAACGCAAAACGAAGGCTGTAAGCTGCACTGTGCCTTTAAGTAGCTCAACACAATGATCGCAGCCCAGGGTGCTAACACAGTTTGGAAGGTCAAGGTTTTATAGTATGCTTCACTAACGGGATCTTATAAAAAAGCTAAAACATTTACCACTGAAGAAAAACCATCTCTGAACAATTCAAAATTGTCACACTACTAGTTTTACATTTTAAGGATCTTGCCTAGTGCATATCTTTTTATTATGAAACATTTGTATTGTAAACAAAAGAAAACACAATGTCTTGTGATCTGTAAATGTTCTTAATACAGGGAACTTTATACATTGTTCAAGTGAAGTACTGTACAGCCTATTTAGCTTGTTCATTTTCTCCCTATAATCTGCTACAATTCAATAAACTGCTGTAAACTTGTGTGCCCTTAAAGTAGATTTATGTCCTTCTGTGTGGGCACCTTCTTCTTCTTCTTCCTCTTCAGTGTTCAGTGTTTGCATTTGGATGTGTGCTCTCTGGCCAAGTCTTGTTGCACAGGGGTACGGGTGGCAAGAAAAGGCCACCCTCTCAGAACGTGTTGCAGAGTCTGTTCTTCCTACCCTAGCCACAGTCGCACGCTGTAGGTGCAAAACCTATCCTTTTGATGTGTACCTGCAGACAGCAGTGTTCTGTGCAAAGGCGAAAGATGGCTGTCTGTTCTGCGTGAGTAAGATGGGGCTATGGTCTTGAATGAGCTGGTAGCTGTCTGTCTTTAAAAAAAAAAAAAAATAGACATCAAAGAAGCTGCAGCACCAGCCAAGTGTTGACTGTTTTCTTTATGCGTAACCTGGTCCTGGCAGTAGCTGTTGTCCATCTGTAAACAAGCAAGATCATTATTATAATATATTGATGGTGTATTTGTTTTACCCAAAAGACGATTAAAATAACATTTAATTTTTGTTTTAGTTATGTGGCATACATGCAGTGGAACGATCATATCTTGTGATATCTTCCCTCTGAGAAAAAAACTACTATTCAAAATGTACTTTTACATACTTTTTTGCTAACTTAGCCTTAGGCTTTTGAAGATCCACATCCAATCCTGCCACAATGTAGGCACAATCATAGGCTAAAATTGTCAGGGTTATTTACCATCGAACTGTCCTCAACATTCTATGCTGACACACACACATGCACACACACACTGGCACAGACACATAACTTGACTTCACTTAGGAAGGTTATGTGATGCTTAAATCATTTGTCTTGCCACTTGTTCATCACAAGTAACCACTGTGTTTATTGCTGGTATGTGCTTAAATGGAGGGATAGTCTTATCCCATGGTAAAATTTTTTTTTTTTTTTAAAAAGCCTGGCAGGTGATGTGAGATGTGAGCCAAACTGTGTTCACGAAAAGCAGCCGGCCTTTAATAACACAAAGCTGCCTCTGTACACAATTCTGCTTTTACACATGCTATCCCTTAACTTGGATTCATACCAAAAATCAAGCCTGGTTTCATAGGAAACAGTCAGAATGTTGATTCAGCATTTAGAATGATAATCTTATTTCATGTACACGCCTTGGCAAATCTGACAATTAAGTAAGCAGAAGTTTTCTTCACGGGACGGATTTGCTCATTTTATTATGTAGCAATGCACTTCACTTGGTCACATACACCCCCCCCCCCCCCCTCTGTGCACAGTGATAGTTTTAAACAAGGAATTCTGTAAACACAGGGGTGGTCAAATACACCCCCCCCCCCCTTCCCTCTGTGCACAGTGATAGTTTTAAACAAGGAATTCTGTAAACACAGGGGTGGTCAAATACACCCCCCCCCCCTTCCCTCTGTGCACAGTGATAGTTTTAAACAAGGAATTCTGTAAACACAGGGGTGGTCAAATACACCCCCCCCTTCCCTCTGTGCACAGTGATAGTTTTAAACAAGGAATTCTGTAAACACAGGGGTGGTCAAATACACCCCCCCCCCCCTTCCCTCTGTGCACAGTGATAGTTTTAAACAAGGAATTCTGTAAACACAGGGGTGGTCAAATACACCCCCCCCCCTTCCCTCTGTGCACAGTGATAGTTTTAAACAAGGAATTCTGTAAACACAGGGGTGGTCAAATACACCCCCCCCCCTTCCCTCTGTGCACAGTGATAGTTTTAAACAAGGAATTCTGCTGTAAACACAGGGGTGGTCAAATACACCCCCCCCCCCTTCTCTCTGTGCACAGTGATAGTTTTAAACAAGGAATTCTGTAAACACAGGGGTGGTCAAATACACCCCCCCCCCCCCCTTCCCTCTGTGCACAGTGATAGTTTTAAACAAGGAATTCTGCTGTAAACACAGGGGTGGTCAAATCCACCCCCCCCCCCTTCTCTCTGTGCACAGTGATAGTTTTAAACAAGGAATTCTGTAAACACAGGGGTGGTCAAATACACCCCCCCCCCTTCCCTCTGTGCACAGTGATAGTTTTAAACAAGGAATTCTGTAAACACAGGGGTGGTCAAATACACCCCCCCCCCCCCCCCTTCCCTCTGTGCACAGTGATAGTTTTAAACAAGGAATTCTGTAAACACAGGGGTGGTCAAATACACCCCCCCCCCCTCTTCCCTCTGTGCACAATGATAGTTTTAAACAAGGAATTCTGTAAACACAGGGGTGGTCAAATACACCCCCCCTTCCCTCTGTGCACAGTGATAGTTTTAAACAAGGAATTCTGTAAACACAGGGGTGGTCAAATACACCCCCCCCCCCCCCCTTCCCTCTGTGCACAGTGATAGTTTTAAACAAGGAATTCTGTAAACGCAGGGGTGGTCAAATACACCCCCCCCCCTTCCCTCTGTGCACAGTGATAGTTTTAAACAAGGAATTCTGTAAACACAGGGGTGGGACTCTCTTGTGATGAAAAAAGAGGAAATCCCTTTTTTTCCAGGGGGTTCGGGGGCATGTTACCCCGAATTTTGGTTAAATGGTACATTAAAATCTGTGCAATCTGACAAAAAAGACATTCTCCACACTCCCCAACCCCCCCCCCCCCCCCCCCCTCAAAATTACTATTAGTTATCAGGAGTTTTCAGTCAGCACAATTTAACTCTCAAGCCTCCAGTGTTCTGTTTCATCTCCACGTCTCTCCAAATCATTCAGTCAACAAGTCATAGATATTGTAATGAAATGTGACGCGGAAAAATAGATTACTCCAGCAGAATTCGTAAGTTGTGTCCGCGGAAATCCGCGGAAAAGTCCCACCCCTGAAACAGCACTGCATGGTGCCTTTTCCAGAAATAAATTCATCAAAAAATGTCAACTCACAACAGCAAGAGTCAGTGTGTCGATTGTTCATATGTGACAAAGTTGAGGGATGAGCTTATCCTATGTTAAAGCCTGGCCAGAACTGAGACGGTGACGAGAAGTAGTGTGCCTATAATGACACAATGCTTTCTTCGTAAGCAATTAGATTCAACATCTCAGATCTGGTCAGGCCTATACAAATGCCATCTCTCAACTTGGTCCATACAAAAATCATGAACCTGGCTTAATTCTGTACAGAGTGGGAATTTGTTTTTCTCTTTTTCGAAATCCAAAATAAGCAAAATCAGGTCTTAAAATCAATCAATCAATATGAGGCTTATATCGCGCGTATTCCGTGGGTACAGTTCTAAGAGCAGGGATTTATTTTATCTTTTTATTTTATGCAATTTATATCGTGCACATATTCAAGGCGCAGGGATTTATTTATGCCGTGTGAGATGGAATTTTTTTTACACAATACATCACGCATTCACATCGGCCAGCAGATCGCAGCCATTTCAGCGCATATCCTACTTTTCACGGCCTATTATTCCAAGTCACACGGGTATTTTGGTGGACATTTTTATCTATGCCTATACAATTTTGCCAGGAAAGACCCTTTTGTCAATCGTGAGATCTTTAACGTGCACACCCCAATGTAGTGTACATGAAGGGACCTCGGTTTTTCGTCTCATCCGAAAGACTAGCACTTGAACCCACCACCTAGGTTAGGGAAGGTGGGAGAAAATTGCTAACGCCCTGACCCAGGGTCGAACTCGCAACCTCTCGCTTCCGAGCGCAATTGCGTTACCACTCGGCCACCCAGTCCAAGTCCAAATGGAGCAAGTCTTAAAATGGGAGTGAATTTACAGATGTTATGAACAAGAAGTCTGCGAAAACAGGGTCATTAATAGGAAGGAGTCTTAGATTGGGGTGTCTTAAAAGGGGCAGGGGTGGAGGCCACTGTAATGACCATGAAATAATCAAAATAATACTATCAGTCATCTTATTCTCTACCAAATTTCTAGAGGTCAAGACAATGATACAGATTATTTACTTGTGTCACTGTTAGTGTCATTCTATGAATAACAGACCGATAGAAAGAGAGCTCTGTGTCTTGTACCTGGGTTCGTGCTCAGTTGCTTGAAAATTGACTTGTCAGAGGTTCTTCTTCAGCCTTACACCAGCCTACAGCGGTAGCTTCTACTTCACCAAACTTTGTTCTGAAACAAAACAAATAAAACACATATTCAGGGTCAAGCATATGTATCAAATCATGATCACACAATTAGACCTTCTTCTTTGGTCAGTACTATTGAAGATTTGTTAATTGTTTCTTGTTCACAAAAGCACTAATCAAAAAATTGCTCCAGGGGCTTGCAACGCAGTACAATATATTACCTTACTGGGAGAATGCAAGTTTCCAGTACAAAGGACTTAACATTTCTTACATACTGCTTGACTAAAATCTTTACAAACATTGACTATATTCTATACAAGAAACACTTAACAAGGGTAAAAGGAGAAACAGAATCCGTTAGTCGCCTCTTACGACATGCTGGGGAGCATCGGGTAAATTCTTCCCCCTAACCCGCGGGGGGTTGTACAAGATAATGAAATAGAGTGAATTTTGAAGTGCATTCATAATTAAAGCCCAATCATGTGGTTTAACCTACCTAGTCTTGAAAAGCCTGTCCGAGGAAACAGATCAAGCACCCTTCCGCAGACCTTCCTGACGGAAGAGTCTTGGTTGTAACCGCTCACTTTCTAAAGTAGTCCATAAGCAGTTCCATGTGCCTATGTTATCACTGTAACCAGCTCCTTTGTGTACCTGTGATCTGGATGAGCTGCAACACATAAAACTTTCATATGAACACTATGTCAAGTATACCAGTTAGCATCCATCAAACACTGACTGACTGAGGAGCATCACAAGATCTGTTCTAAGGAGGTAACAACTATTGTCACAAAGTGTTTATGATACAGCTGCAGGCACATGGCACTGAGTGGTCAATTGGTGAGGGGGGGGGGGGGGGGGGCAGAAGTTCTGCTCAGTCTTGTCTGCTGATACTACACTTTGTGGTGGTGTAAGGCAGGGAATCACCAACCCAACCACTGGCCCCGCCCACCTGGTGTCGAGTGCCTGTGGATACATCAGTCCCAGTCATGGCTGGCCCCCGGTTGACAACTGCCATGTACGTCATGTACGAGTACATTTACTTTGCAGTACAGATTAGTTTTCAATAGCAATGACATCATGGACGCACACCTGCCCAACGCAGACAAGGACAGCAAAATCAGGGACCAAACGTGATAAAGAGTAACTAATCGTCACAAACATCAAAATGCTTTGCATTTCTTGACCAGATAACAATCATTTCTGGGCAATTGAAGATTATTATTCCACCTACAGGCTATCACCCCCATGGCTGTTACTTGTAACACATTTCATTTCTTAAAATATGTTTTGTAAAGTAATACTGTAGTTAATAGATTTCTCTGAAAGGCACATTCCTTCTCATGAAAACAATTTGGCTCACCGTCTAAGATCTGGTCAGGCTTTAAAATGGGATAAGACATGATCTCTTAACTTGTTCACATACCCACAATGAACGGTCTGGTTGCTCTCTGCGCCAAGTGCGATTGTGTTATGAATAAATGCTGTAAAAGCTACAACTGTACTAGCTCATTTAAAAAAAAAATCACAAAATGTCACTTCACCACAGCAAGCAAACAGTGTGTTTATTTCTGGTATAGAACAGACACACACATACACACACACACACACATACACCAAAGCAACACAAAAGCCCAAAACATGCCTACCATCTAAATGAGGAATCCAGTTCCAACTGTCTTCTGCCAATATAACACTGCCAGAGACACCATGGTGTAGAAAGTCAGTTTAAAGAGAGACTACCTGAAAGAAAAATGATACAATAATAATAAAACACCCAGTGCAATAGACATACTTGCTCGTTAAAGGCTTACTTTACCATGTAAAAACATTTTGCTTCACAGTCTCAGATCTTGTCAGGCTTTTACTTGGGATAAGATCATCCCTCTACTTGGACGAATAGCAACATAGATCAGCTTGAATGCTCTCTGTGCAGAGTGGTTTTTGTTTGTTTGTTAAAGAATTAGTTTTGTTAACAACACTGGTACCTTTTTGTGAAAATATTTCATCACACATTTTAACTCACCACAGCAAGCAGTCACTGAATATATAATTTTTTGTATGTGGCCAAGATGAGGGATTCCATGTTAAAGCATAGCCACATTATACTGTAGTGACAAGGCAAGTTCAGAGGTTGAAATTGCCAGGGTCATTTTCCATCCCCATGTAGCCTGGATTTAATTACTGGCATGTTTTTCAGTTAAAGAGATGTGTCACTCAGAATGACAGGAGATGGTTCACTCAATGCAGAGCATAATATAACATTGATTTCTTCATGCCATCTGATTTGCAGTTGAATTCACAGGGCGAGAAAAATTCTAGACTGTCCTCAACATTCTATGCTGACTGTAAATTGTAATTATATAATACATCCACCCAAGCTAACTGGTACACTAATCACTTGCTCTGGCTTACTTCTTTTTCCAACATAATAAATCTGTTATTTGTACTTTAGCCTTTTGTGGTAAAATATTCTCATTACCACCAGTTGCACTCACAAGCTATTGCACTAGTGTATTTTGGAAATGATCAAAGGACTTACTTGTGTTCTACAACAGCACCATGTCAGTGTTGCGGGAAGAATGAGGCAGGGCTTGGTAATAACTGAGACCTGCAAGTAAACAGAACATATTTAGAATCCCAGCATGTGTTATAATTTGTGTATATTTATATTATAAGGTCTTACATTGCAATAACAAACACACACACACACATGCACACACTCATTCAATGTGCTCTATGTGCTAAGAATAAGAGTGATTGTTTAATGAATTAACGCTGAAGAAGCTACTAGTTGCTTAAACACATTCATAGCAAAATGTCACTTGATCACCACATCAAGCACACTGTATCTTCATTTCTGGTTGTATACATTGTATGCAAGTGGAGGGATGATCTTATTCCATGTAAAATCCTAGCTCAGCTGATCTCTCTCAACTTGGATTCATACCAAAAATCAGGAGCCTGGGTGTTTCTGTTCAGTGGGCATTTCCCTATTTGTTTTATTTGAATGCATTTCTTAAAATTAATAAAAAGAACACTTCCTCTGCATAGCCGTCAGGATGTTGGTTCCACCTTTAGGAATGTGTCTTAGTGGACGGACAATCTTATTCCATGTACATGTTCCATTCCTTCGTGCATTATGTGATTCTACTGTATTTTAGTCATAAACAATGACCTTCATTCTAATAAGAAGAGACTATTATTACCTTTCACCTCGGACGTGTCAACTCATATTTTGCCGCTGAGTCGGCGGACAGTTGCTGGAAACCGAGTCCGTCGTCACACCATACTTGTTCGATCACAGTTTCTTTGTTCATCGGCCGAAGCAGGCCCCTCCTTCGCTCCCGTCTCGGCCACAGTTTCCTCAGTGCAGTCGGGCATGAGAGCCCGCCCTTGAACGCACTCTCCCCTGTACCGCATAGTTTTAAACCTCCCCACCTTTTTAATCTCCCTGTTTGCCGGAGCTAACCACTATCGGTAACAGTGACTCAACCGCAGGACTCTGAGACGTTCGCAAGAACCCAGTCCTCTTCGGAAGAAGATGATGATCAAAGATGCATTGCCGACGCCGGCCATGTTGAATTAGTGAAAACCGAAACGTGGAAGCGAAACTAACTTATCTTCGGGAATCAATTAGGAAAATTATATGTGTAGTAGGTAGAAAAATGGCATTTAATGAGACAGATAAAACTCGGATCAAATGAGAAAGAAAGAACTATCCAAACTTGCAAGCACAGCCGCGGTAGTCCTAAGTACGTACTGAAGTTCCCGATCCATGTTTTAGTCTAACCAGCGCTGTCTCTAGTCTATAGATGCGCAACAGGATAAGAGATACCCTGAGGTTATAAGTGATACTCCCACATACGTTGCACAAGCATAATTTAACGTTACCTTATGTACGGTCCAACCGGTGTGCAATGGGTGGAGGGAGGGAGGGAGGGAGGGAGAGAGAGAGAGAGAGAGAGAGAGAGAGAGAGAGAGAGAGAGAGAGAGAGAGAGAGAGAGAGCGAACGAACGAACGAACGAACCAACTTTATTTTTCGAGGGTAATGGAGTAGATACAGCAAAGATCTTTTTTCATCCAGCCCTCGCCCAAGAGGGAATTAACTAAGCAGTGCATAATATTGAAGCAGAAGAAGAAGCAAAACAAAAACATAAAAACATGGTTATTAAATCAGACAAAGAGAAAAAAAAAAGAAAAAAAATGTTCATAGCATACATGCCAACATAGTCATTGGTAATGGTATACATTAAAACACACACTTTGACACATACTGTCACATGCACACAGACACACACAGACACACATGCACATACAGACACACACGCACACACAGACACACACGCACACACACATACACACACACATACACACACACGCACGCACACACACACTCACACACACACACACACACACACACACACACACACACATGTACACATTGTACACATAATCATAATGTATGTGCAAAATCCATGACGAGAACAACGTAAACAGAGAGAGAGCGAGAGAGAACAAAACAAACAAAAAAATTAAAAAAAAATTAACTGAAATTATTATATTAGTAGATCGTCATGTACTTATCAAACAGCAGTACCTGATCGCGGCATTAAGTGCCACACGACGATGAAAGCATATACAAACAAGTCGCGTAAGGCGAAAATACAATATTTAGTCAAGTAGCTGTCGAACTCACAGAATGAAACGCAATGCCATTTTACTCGTAGCATCGTCAGGCCACCGCTCATGGCAAAGGCAGTGAAATTGACAAGAAGAGCGGGGTAGTAGTTGCGCTAAGAAGGATAGCACGCTTTTCTGTACCTCTCTTTGTTTTAACTTTCTGAGCGTGTTTTTAATCCAAACATATCATATCTATATGTTTTTGGAATCAGGAACCGACAAGGAATAAGATGAAAGTGTTTTCAAATTGATTTGGACAATTTAATTTTGATAATAATTTTTATATATTTAATTTTCAGAGCTTGTTTTTAATCCGAATATAACATATTTATATGTTTTTGGAATCAGCAAATGATGGAGAATAAGATAAACGTAAATTTGGATCGTTTTATAAATTTTTTTTTTTTTTTACAATTTTCAGATTTTTAATGACCAAAGTCATTAATTAATTTTTAAGCCACCAAGCTGAAATGCAATACCGAACCCCGGGCTTCGTCGAAGATTACTTGACCAAAATTTCAACCAATTTGGTTGAAAAATGAGAGCGTGACAGTGCCGCCTCAACTTTCACGAAAAGCCGGATATGACGTCATCAAAGACATTTATCAAAAAAATGAAAAAAATGTATGGGGATATCAATCCCAGGAACTCTCATGTCAAATTTCATAAAGATCGGTCCAGTAGTTTGGTCTGAATCGCTCTACACGCACGCACGCACGCACACACACACACACACACACACATACACACACACATACACCACGACCCTCGTCTCGATTCCCCCCTCTACGTTAAAACATTTAGTCACAACTTGACTAAATGTAAAAAGTATGTCTTCTAAAACTGGCAACAGAAAGTGGCTGTCTGAGAGAAACTGGTAAAACATTCCACAGAAATGGACCTGAGTATGCCAGACTAGTTTTATACAAGTCAATTCTAGGGAGGGGAACATTTAGTTTCTTCGTGCGGCTTGATGAAGTCTCAGTTAATAATATTCTTTTAGTTAAATAGTCCGGTACATGTCCAAGAACTATTTTATGCATAAACCTTGCCTTGTTAAACGCTAGTCTGGATGAAAGTGGAAGAATTTCAGCTTTTTTGTAGTCATGATTAGAGAGGGTGCTGTTTTTCAGCAGAACAACTTTTACTCCGCGTCTGTGCAAAGATTTTAGGGGTCTTTAAGCTGCATCACTTGCAGAATCCCAAAGGGTTGATGCATAGTCTATTCCAGACTGCACATGCGCTTGAAAAAATGTTCTGCGCGCATCAAAATTTAGAAAATGTTTAATCTTTGCAGACTGATGAACTTTTTTTGCTGTAGATTTACATAAGTTACTTACATGAGGGCCCCATGTTAGATTGTTGTCAATAGTTACACCCAAAATTTTGTGTTCACTAACCTCGTTTATCAGCTGACTATCAACAGAAATGCACTTCTTTTGTTCCGACATGACTTGTCGTTTTTGACGCGTATTAATTAGCATATACTTTGTTTTTTCTGGATTGAGAGACATGTGGTTTAAATGCGTCCATTCTACAGCATCATCGACACACTTCTGAAGCGTGTCGACTACCGACGTAATATCATCATCACCTGAGGTATGAATAGTAGTATCATCGGCTAGCATATCACACTGTCCAGAGGATATGTGTAATGGTAAGTCATTGATGTAGACAGAAAATAATAAAGGTCCGAGGACCGATCCTTGTGGGACCCCATATAAACTTGGCATTGCTTCAGAGCTCGAACTGTTAAAGGTAACTTTTTGTGTCCTTCCCGACAAAAAGGAGGCTATAAAAGTCTGTGTGGGCTGTGGCAGTCTATAAATGGAAAGTTTCCGCAAAAGGAGGGCGTGATCAATAACATCAAATGCCTTTGCAAAGTCCATAAACAGTGCTCCACATAACTTATTAGAGTTGATTTTTGATAACCAAGAGTCCACCAGTTCTGTCAGTGCCGTATGGCACGAGTGTTTAGGTCTAAAACCAGACTGAGTTTCATGAAACAAATAGTTTGATGTAAAGTGTATCATAATATGGTCATTGACATGTTTTTCCAGTAGTTTTGATAATACTGGTAAAACGGATATCGGTCTAAAATTTGAGGGATCTGTTTTATCACCTGCCTTAAAGAGGGGGATCACTTTAGCTTCCTTGAAAGCTTTGGGATAAACACTATTTTCAATACAGAGATTGTAAATATACGTTAGAGATTCCGCTATATGTGGGGCTGATAATCTAAGAATTTTGCTGTCTATTTCATCAGTTCCCTTTATGCTACTTTCTTTCAAGTGTGTTAGAGAATTATATACTTTGGAGACTGACAAAAAAGGTATAACTTGTGCCTCGTATTTAATTTTGGTGTCACAGTACTTGCGCAAAATGTGTAAATTGTTTTCATTGGATTTGTCAGTTTTTATTACTTTACTTGCAACTGAACAGAAGTGATTATTAATTTCATCTGGCGAAATATCGTTTTCGTTCCATGATGTGGTCTTTACACATTTATTAGTTAAAAGATTAATGGCTTTCCATGTTTCCTTGGAACTCTTGCCTTTCTTAAGAATGTTTTCGAAGAACTGCTTTTTTGACTGTCGAGTCATATACTGACATTTTGCTTTCTGTGTTTTGTACTCTTCAGATTGGCGGTCGATCCGGCATAGATAATCTCGGTAATGTTGGGCTTCTATAATTTCAGGAGTGATCCACCCTGGCCGATATGAATACTTGATTTATGTAAGCGGCACCTTAAGGATTGCCCTCAATGCGAGTGTGGTTATCCCAGCGAGACTGCTGAACATTACTTACTGCATTGTCCCTTGTATAGAGATATAAGATTATTGTCCATTGATAATTTGACAAATGATTATGAGTATATCGAAATATTACTGAAAGGCATCCCGCAATATTCACGAAATGTCAACCAGACCATATCCATAACTGTACAGGACTATATTAGACAGACGGGCAGGTTCCGTAAATGAGCCTCTATACTTCACTCATTACATTTATTAGACACTGTCATGCGACATGCTGCCTGACAAATTTTTCCCCATAACCTCTCTCATGTTCTTTTGTTGTTTTTCGACTTATTAATTATGTCTCGATTTATGCGCAATGTAGTGACTTTTCCTCTGATCACAATACGCATTAACTTTGTGCGAGTGTCTTATGTGCACTTATTACAATTGAAAAATCTCCTCAAATATTGGCGCTCCAAGTCTTCTTCTTCTTCTTCTTTTTCCCTTAAGCTAGCTACTAGCTAGCTGCCCTTTCCCCACCTCATGTATCACCAACCCCTTCCCATTTTCTGCTTGTTTGTGTATCTGTTTTGTCTTTTTTTTTTTTTTCTTTTTTTTTTCGTTTCCTGAAATGAGCTAATGTATTTATTCCGCCATCATGCTAACCTTTGTTTTGTAATTACTATGATTGCTTAAAATAAGCATTATATGCTTGAGTATGTAATCATCCATGCATTGTTCTTGTCATGATTAAAATTGAATAAAGTTTTGTTTAAACCATATGAATACTTAATTCTTCTTGACCTTTTAGGTGCATGTTTATCTAAAACTTCGCTTCTATCTAGAATACCATGTTTTTAAAGCGTCATCAGGATTGGTCTTGTTATATATCTCACTAAACGGTGCAGAACGCAGGTCTTCAAGAAAAAGTACTTCATTAAACTTAGCAAATGACCTGTACGTGAGGACAGTATGACCAAGCTTAGGAATTTTCACACCTTTTTTTGACCATGTACAGCAAATAGGGAAATGGTCGCTGATATTATGCCTATGACAGGTACACAGGTTTCTATTACATGTTTTGAGTCGGTAGAGTATAAGTGATCAATGATGGTACTGGATGAGGGCGTGACTCGCGTTGGCGTATTGATCAGTTGGGACATATTAAATACAGTAGTAATATCTTTCCAAGATTTATTAGATTTCGTCATGTCAATGTTAAAGTCCCCCATGAGAAGAATCTCTTTTGATTCTAACCAAACTAAATCCATCATGGTTACAAACTTGTCAACCCAGTTCGCTGGTTCAGCTGGATTCCGATAGAGAAATCCAATCAAAATAGGAGATGCATGCTTTAACTTCACCTCGGTCCATATGCCCTCCACACCAAAATTTTCAAACTGGGGTAAGCGCTTGAATGTTATATGTTCATTTATATAAACTAAAAGGCCCGTTTCTTTAGGATTTGTTGGGTCCCTTCGTATAGTTTGAAAACCGTTACGTAAAACAATTACAAAAGATAAGCAAGGCAGAGAAACTATTCACAGGACTATATACACGTTGTAGGCTATACATACATTCTTGCATTATGAAACACTGATGCTTTATGGACAGATATGATCAATATGAAAATAATCAGAACGAAGTCTTCCATCACTGTGACTTTTCGTAATTTGACATTAAATGTAATGAGAGGTGTTTTTTGAAAGTATTGAGACTTGTTGGGACTCGAACTGATTCCGGGAGAGAATTCCACAAAACGCTGCCAGAATAAGCTAAACTTGATTTAAAGAGATCTATCCGCGGAATGGGGACGTTGAATTTTCGGCTTGGTTTGGCTTTAAATTTTGTAATGAAAGCACTCGGTGCATGGCCGGAAAGGATTTTGTAAAGGAGCACGCCTTTATTTGATTTAAATCTTTCTTTTAAAGGCAAAATCTTAAGTTTTTTATAATCGTCGAAAACAAGACTGGATTGTTTTAATAGAACTGATTTTAGTGCTCGTCTGTGTAGACTGTACAGTGGTTTTAAAATGTTTGCACTGGCAGAGTTCCAGATGGTCGAACAATAATCCGTGATGGTTTGTATGTATGCATTATAAAATAATAACCTTGAGTGTGGATCAAGAAAGTGCTTTATTCTGTTCAACAAATATATTTTCCTCGACACGGTTTTACACAACGATCTAACATGATGGGTCCAAGATAAATTATTATCGATATTTACTCCCAAAACTTTGTGATCTCCTACTTCCGCTATTGCATCGTTGCCAATTAATAAGGAATGAGGATTATTCTTGATGTTTTGTCTTTTTTGCCTTGTTGTAATTAACATGTATTTGGTCTTTTGGGGGTGAAGACTCATGTGGTTATATTTCGTCCAATTAATGAGATCATCTACACTGTTCTGCAATGATAAATAAACTTTGTCTAATTTTTTTATCAGAAGTGTGTATGGTCGTATCATCAGCAAATAGTTCACAATCATCATTAACACTAAAAGGAAGATCGTTAATATACAGAGAGAAAAGAAGTGGCCCAAGGACAGAACCCTGGGGGACTCCATATAACACCGGTCTTTTACTTGACATAGTGGAATTCACGCAGACGGATTGCTCTCGTCCGGCTAAGAATGATGAGAGGAGGCATAGGGTTTGGGGTGACAATCTATACTCAGCTAATTTTCTTAAAAGTAACTCATGATTAATGACGTCGAATGCTTTTGCAAAATCGACGAATAGGACACCACAGAGTTCATTATTATTAATGTTGCTAAGCAAGTTTTCAAGAAGGTTTATTAATGCTGTGTGGCACGAATGATTTACTCTGAAGCCTGACTGATTTGAATGAATAAGGTCGTATTTCTTCAAATGTGCGGCCAAGTGTGTATATATGTGTTTTTCAAGTGGTTTGGATAAAACAGGAAGAATCGAGATTGGTCTGTAATTGGCGGGGTCAGAAGAATTACCTGATTTGAATAGCGGGAGAGAGAGAGAGAGAGAGACTTAGACTTAGACTTAGACTTAGACTTAGAACATTTTATTCACATAAAGGATAGACATTTTAGGCCATAGGCTTAATCTTACAATGTGCCCTTTACATTCATACAAACACATATTCACGCGTGCGCCCGACTAGAATAATAGAAACATCAAACATACAGTAATAATAAATGAGAAAAGTAGTAGAAAATACATGAATGGAACATCAATAAAGCAATTACAGAATGGAACATTAATTACGCAATCACACTTGCGCACTCACACGCAGACGCACAAGGAGGAACACATATAATACTAATACTAATATACACACAACTAAGTGCCATTCAACAAGCACACAGTGAGCCTACCAAGACAGGTAGATTTAGCATTATGTAGGCATAATAAGGTAGAGAGAGAGAGAGAGAGAGAGAGAGAGAGAGAGAGAGAGAGAGAGAGAGAGAGAGAGAGAGAGAGAGAGAGAGAGCGCACGCGGGCTTTTTTCTCCTAAACATTCCCCTTTAATCAACCTTTATTGACTGAAATGAAGACCACAACACTTTTCCACGGACTCGACAAGAAATCCAACTGTCAAATCTGACCACCCCCCCAAAAAAAAAGGAAAAGTCCTGCTTCTCCACGTGGGGTACGAAACTCAAACACACACATATCCTGAGGCCCAATGCATAGCGTCACCCCTAAAATGGACTCATGGACTGAGCTGTAAGCGATTGGACTCGTCTACTTTGGCCAGTGCGGGTAGGGAGGGCTGTTCCAAGTACAAAGCGACTGTTCGCATGATCGCCCCTAACAGGGGCGGACGAGGGGGGGGGGTCTGGAGTTTCCGGAACCCCCCCCCCCCAGCTAAAAAAAAATATATTTTTTGTGTTTTTTTGGGGGGTATTAATCAGTGACAAAACCTGCTGCCTGAAACTGGTAATGATCATCCTCAGAATGCACCAGATTGCACCATTTTGCATCCTTTTTTTCAAAATTTTCCGGGGGGGCATGCCCCCGGACCCCCCTAGCAAGCTAGGCGCTTCGCGCCGTCGGCTCGGCGCTTCGCACCCATATATTCACAATAAACTTTTCGAACCCCCCCCCCCCCCCCCATAAAATGAACTGATCCGCCCCTGCCTAATATGCTTGCATGGACTCGGCCGTCAGCGAAGAGGGCCCGTATGCATGAGGAGGAAGTCAGCAACACTGGAAGTAGAGGCCTCTTTCGGAAGTGGGAACTCCCGAAGTTTAACTTTCCAACTGTTCACTATGCATGAACGCCGGAGTGGTGACTTCGAGAGTATTCGGTCAAGGTCGCGAAAATTGGGGGAATCCTAACTAGTACGCATGCGTTTGTTAACGGTAAGAAGGAACAAATCTCATCGCGAGTTCAAAAAGGCGAACGTTGAGCGCGCTGTAGTACTAACAGCGCTATTGCTGTTGTTTTTTGAATGGTTAAACGAAAGGGTCGGTTCAAACCTGTGATGATTGTCTTGGAATCGAATGACTGCCTATGACAAATGACTTTGATGGCTTGAATGTTAGGATAAGAGTAAATGATTATGTTGAACTTTTTTTTTAATTTTTTTTATCTCAGCTGCTTGCTTCAACCTTTTTTTTTTTTTTTTTGCGGGGAGTATCCCTCTTCGTTGATCTTTTTTTCTTTACTTTTTTTCTGCATTTTATATTAATTTTTCTATTTAAATGTACCTATATCGTTAACAATACTATTTCTAAATGTATTTTAAACACGCCCAAAAAACTTCCTTTCGGTAATTTTTAATAATCATATTATATTTATAAATCACTTTATCCTCAACGCATTTCCAAGTGAACATAATTTTGGGGCACAAAAAAAAAAGTCGCGTAAGGCGAAAATACAACATTTAGTCAAGCTCAGTCGAACTCACAGAATGAAACTGAACGCATTGCATTTTTTCCGCAAGACCGTACACTCGTAGCATCGTCTGTCCACCGCTCGTGGCAAAGGCAGTGAAATTAACAATCGAGAAAAGCGCGGGAGCAGTTGCGATGAGGAGGATATCACGCTTTTCTATATCTCTATTCTTTTTACAAGTCAAGTTTTGACTAAATATAAAAATCAGTATAATCAATTTCGTTCTCACAATAAGTACAACAATTACTGTATGTTGAACTTGTGTTTAATAATTTTATATCGGTAAAACTGTTGGACAAACATAGATTGGTTATAGGGAAACTTTGGGTTACTGGTAAAGTTTAAAAGGAAGAACATTATGCAGTAGACCGTAAATAACTAAGTTTAGTGACTTGTTCCTTATTTATTTGGGGAAATGTCTGTCAAGAAGTTTAGAAAAGACAATACTGTTCATCGGTGTTTTAATTTGTTTTCCCTCGTTAATTTTTGATTACCGTATGGCGATGCATGGTTATGTACAGTTAAAAGTCAAGATTCGATTTTTTTTGAAAGCATGGGACAGTTTCTTTACGCGTTTAAAAAAATTAACACAGAGGCAAAAACCGGTTGTTGCAGTCTGAATGCAATTGAGGTCTATTAAGAAAAAGGTTAATTAAAAAAAAAAAAAATTTGTAGCTCCCAGCGGCACTTGAACCCAGAGCGTCGGATTGAAATTCCGAAACCGTAACCACTGCACTATGCTACTCGTCTAGAAAAAGCACTATGCAAAGATGTGTTATCAGTTATTCAGTCGTGGTAGTTTGAAAGCTCACCACCTTCGCCGAATGACTCGAGCACGTTTTTTTTCGGTCAGTAAATGATCGCACTGTCGGTTTTGAGCCCCTCTGTTTCAAGCTTTTCACCTAAATTAAACAAGAATGTCACAGTTCGTGTCTATGGTGCAAGGTAGTCGACCGTCTCATTGTAGCCAAGTTACGACAGTTGCTCGATTGACGCATTTCACGTCTTCAATATTGTGTCTGAGCTCATTTTCCAATGAGCTGCCTTTAAAACCAGAATGTCAGGCAATTGTAGCATGCGTTGGATGTTTCTTTTAGATGGGTAAGGACCTTTAAGATGCGATATCGTCGTTTAAATGATGAAATTAACTTTGAAAGTGGGAACTTTGGAAGCAAAGTTGCCAGCTACTCGGTATGCACGAGCTAACTTGAACGCCGAAGTAGTGGCTTCGAGAGTCCTGAGGTCAAGGTCGAGGAAATTGGGGGAATCCCAATTAGTGCGCATGCGATTGTAAACGGTAGGCTTGGCGACCAGAAGAAACAAATCTCATCGCGAGTTCGTAAATGGGCGAACGTTGATCGCGCTGTAGCTTTTACTATAGTTGTTGTTTTTGACTGGTTGAACGAAATGGTCTGTTCAAAGCTGTGATGATTGACGGTCTTGAAATTGAATGACTCTGTAATAATGATTTTGTTGACCAGAATGTTGGGGAGAATAAAACTTTTTTTGTTTATGTGGTAGCGAATTGAAGTCGGTTATGTTAAACCTCTTTTTTTTTTTTTAATGATTGTGTATCGGTAAAACTGTTTGGTTAGAACGAAAGTTTTGGGCTACTGGTCAATTTAAAAAGGCAGAACTCAAGTTGTTTGGGGAATCAAGATATAAGGTGTAGTGAAAAGAAGATAAGTTCAGTAACTTTAACTTCGGAAATGATATAAAAAAGTGGATATTAACTTTTTACAGAAATAGTAAATCATGTGTAGCAGTAAACGGACAATATTCAGAGTGGTTTAATCTGGAGAGAGGAACCCGTCAAGGGGACCCTTTGTCTCCTTATATTTTTCTAATTTGTGCCGAAATTATGGCAATAATGATGCGTCAGAATCCAAAAATAAAGGGACTGAATTTTTTTGATGTCGAAATTCTATTGTCACAATATGCGGATGACACTACTTTTTTCCTTGATGGTACCAAAGATTCTTTTTGTGCATGTGTAGAAACACTACAGACATTTGCTTCTTTGTCAGGTCTAGTTATTAACTATGATAAGTCGTCAGCAGTGTGGATAGGAGCCTCTAAAAATTCTAACGTTAAGTTTATGCCAGAACACAACTTTGTTTGGAATCCCACTGTTTTCAGAGTTTTGGGTATCTGGTTTTCGACAAACATCGAGGAAATTGTTCCAATAAACTATGAAAATAAGTTTGTGGAGATTAAGAGAATTTTCAACTCATGGTCCAGAAGGAATTTAACCCCTTTCGGAAAAATAACAGTCATTAAGACTTTGGCATTGTCCAAACTTACCTACCTATTTATGAATTTGCCGGACCCAGAGGAGGATTTTCTAGCTAATCTACAGAAACTACTGTTTAATTTTGTTTGGGACGGGAAAATTGACAAAATCAAAAGAACCTCCATGTATCAGGCATATGAAGAGGGGGGACTTAAAATGGTTAACGTGAGAGTTTTTCTATCGTCATTGAAGATAAACTGGCTAATGAAAGTTTTACATGATGATGGAAAAATTACACAAATTCTCTATGCATTATGTCCTGCTGTCCGAGTTGTGAAACAACGTGGGGGCGAGTTTGCAAATGTACTGATGCAAAGAATTGTTAATCCTTTTTGGGTTGATGTTTTTAAACATTATAAAAAAGTGTGTAACAAATGTATTCCATCTTCTTTTCATGACTTTGTATCTGAATGTCTTTTTTATAATATCAATATATGCAGAGACAAGAAGGTGTTGTTTCTTAGAAGCTGGGCACATTGTGGTATTGTTTCTGTTGGTCACTTGCTGAAGGAAGATGGATTTTTGACCTATGATGAATTTAGCAGAAAATACCCAAATGTGACTGTTAATTTTTTGTTATATCAAGGAATAGTACGGGCTGTTAAGAAGTATCAATGTAAGCTAGAAATTGACTTTTGTGATAACTTTGTGGTAAGTGACCCATGTGTCTGGCAGTGCTTGGCCAGTGGTGGTTCTAAACATGTCTATGGATATTTGATTAAGAATACTGATCCTCTGAAATGTATTGAAAAGTGGACAGCTGCACTGAACTGTAATGTAGATGTCAATAAGGTTTTTCTAAAAATTAAAAGAACAACTGAGGACGTACGTCTCAGATGGTTTCAGTATAGACTGATATATAGAATTATACCCACCCAGCGTTTTTTGCATCTGAGAAAAATTGTTGAATCTCCTATTTGTACTTTCTGCGGACAGCAGGAGGAAACGCTAGAACATCTTTTTTGGGACTGTATAAAAACACAGGCCTTTTGGAATGATTTCCTTCAGTGGATGCGAGACAATTTTGTACATTGTACTAATGTTAGACTGTATAAGCAACTTATTATCTGTGGCTACCAAACAAACTGTGTGACGGACAAAACCTTTGATTTGTTCCTTCTAATCGCAAAATACCACATTTATACATCTAAAATACGTACGACCGGCCCCCATTTTCAGGTTCTTGTTTTAACTCTAAAACAAAGATTTTTGGCAGAGAAGCACAATGCATTGGTTAACAATGAGTTAACTTCTTTCAACAGAAACTGGAGTCTGTACAGGCATGCGATGGAATGATTTTATGTTTTTTTTTGTTGTTTTTTTTTTTTTTTTTTTTTTTTTTTTTTAGCCTGGTCACCGCTCGCTATCCTCTTCCTCTTCTTTCCCTGATCCTTATTCTCTTCTGTCACTCTTCTTTCTTCCTCTCTCTTTTCCCTCTATCCTTTTTGTACTGTCTGTTTATATGTGTGTATGTAACTGTAAGTGATATGGTTGAGATGGCCTCAACTGGATATTTGCTATTTTCGTTACCCTATGTAGACTGTTTTTGATCTGTCTTATATTATATTGTCTGGAAAAGAAAAAAGAATAATAAAAAAATTTAAAAAAAATAAAAAAAAGAAATGCAAAAAAAAAAAAAAAAAAAAAAAAAAAAAAAAGGTCAGTAACTTTCATATTAATTGGGAAAATGTGTGTCCAAATTTTTACAAAAGATAAAATGTTGTACTTAGGTGTTAGTAAATTATGTTTGTCCTCGTTAATTGTGAACAGGATGTATGTTTATGTAAAGTTGAAAGTCAAGATTGGATTTGTTTATCCTACGCGCGTGTGTGCATGTGTGTTAGACATAGAACACTTTATTATCTCAATTTCGAGAAACTCGGGTGTGGTGAATCACAACAAACAACATAAAACGTAAGAAAATAAATAAAATATCGAGGCGCAAAATTAATAATCAGCTCATAATAGTGTGTGTGTGGGGTGGGGGGTGGGGGTGCACACACACACACACACCATCGAACACACACACACACACCGCACACACACACACGCACGCGCACGCGCACACAAACAAAAGCACAGTTATACCCGCACGCACGCACGCACGAACGCACAGGCAGGCAGGCAGGCAGGCACTCGCACAAATACATACAAACACTTTCACACCCACGCACACGCACGCACAGACACACAGACACACACAGACACACACCCTTCCCCCCACACACACATGTGCGCGCGTGCACTGCAAACGAATGAATGAATGAACAGACGCACACCTACACACGCACGCACGCACGCACACCCACACACACACACACGCACACGCACACTCTCACACAAACACACACTCACACATGCACACACAGACGCCCATTTACATAGAAACACCCCCTCCTATAAGCGGGGATGAAATTTTAAGAGTGGTGGCCAGTGACCCAGAACGAACAAAAGTCAAAGCTGGCAACTCAGGTTTGTATTCAGGGAAATTTACACGAAATGGACGCACGAGATACGACTTTTCTTTCTATTTTCTCTCTTTGGGACTTTCATTTGCGTTAGATCGGTTTTATATGAAAAACCGAAGAAAAGCCCTGCTATTTTGCACTGAGAAACTTTGGAAGCAGCGTGTTTACTCCTGGGTTTCGCTGTAGTATACAATTACCCTCACTTACTTCCTCGCTTGCTTCAAAAGTAAGCACTTTTTCCGTCCCATGCATGCGAAATTGAGGATGTACTTCCGATGTCGCTCAAAACGTAGGAAGTTGTCGCAAACTACCATCAATTACTTCCTCGCTTTGCTTCGAAGTAAGCCCTTCTTCCGGCCCATGCATAGGAAAGTGAGGCAAGTTCTTCCGATGTTACTCAAAACTTCGGGAGTTTTCGCGAACTTCCCCCATTAGCATACGGGCACTGGTGTAATGGCGTTCAAGCGAGTACAAAGGGAATACATGATGAATCCAACATTTTCTTTCATCTTTTTCTCAGCAGATACAATACCTTGCAGTTTCTTTTTTCTAAATGTTTAATGTCCATCTCTCCATGTGCCCCTTCCGACCCCCCCCCCCCCTCCCCCATCACCCCCTTAACTCTCTGCAAGCGCGCGATGTGCGTCTTTCTCTCTCTCTCTCTCTCTCTCTCTCTCTCTCTCTCTCTCTCTCTCTCTCTCTCTCGCTCTCTCTCTGTCTGTCACGATTTAGTGACATGGATCGAGAAAGTGTCACTCTGTGGGGTGCCTTCTCTTGGTCAATTGCGATAGAAAGCGCCTGTGCTTTCTGTCAACGGCCTGGTTTTAGCTGACCAAGCAATAGCGAACACGGGAATTTCGTGTCGCACGGATTTCACGTGGGTGATTTCTGCTGTGGTGATAGCTGAACTTGGAATGTGACAAGGTTAGTCACGTGTTATTGTCAAGGTTGTCTGTTGAGACATATTAACGACACACTCGAAACTCAGCAGCGAGAGAGAAGGGTCGGTGTCAGAATTATCCTACAAGTTTGAGGGTTTTCAACACGTTTTAATACTTTACTGGGTATCAACGTGCTATGCTACTTGCTAGTGGGGCTTGATAGGAACTACATAGGACAGACCACCTTCTTCCTGGACACATGCTGGCTGACAGTCGGGGCGTCAAGGTTTCTCCGCTGTGCGTTTTCACCGCATGAGGATTCAGCGAGAGAGGAGGATGACGGTATTTCTGTTGACGAACAGAAGTCATTCGAAAGGAAGGCTGTTGAGGTAATAATTCATTATTTAACGCTTTTGACGAGTCTGTGTTTGTGGAATGAAATACTCTCTGTTGTTCTTTCCAGGTAGCGCATAATTGGCTCTTTGTGACGCTAAAATACTAATCTGTATATGGTTTTTGCAGATATGGAGAGAAGGAAGGAAAATAGCTGATTTGTTGTTGTAAAAGTCCGTTTGTGCAGGCCCACGTGCTCGATGAGATATGTCAGGGTGACATGTTTAAAGGTGGGGTGTGAGGGGTAGCATGACATGTTTAGTGCACCGAGGCTTTTTGTTGCAGCCTTCTTCTATTGCTGTTGCTGGACGTAATCTACTACGACTACGTGCTGGGATGCTGTAACCAGGTCGTCCGCAAACATCGTGTAACCTGCTAACCTGCTGTATTGGCTTTTTGCTGTCGCTGTCGCCGTCCTGCCCAACTACGCGTCTTCGACATCTTTCTGGTAGACTACAGGGAGGATCTTCAGCGACTGGGTGAGGCGCCTGATGTCTCCACTGTTCCCTGCTTCGTTGCCACGCTAACCGGCACTACATTCAACGGAGCAGTTGTGGAGACTACAGACTAATTACGGGCCGCCCACTCAGTGGCAAAAAGCTAAGTTGCACCATGTCTTTTGCACCCTTACCACCAAGTCATCTGTTGTATTTGTGATTATACTCGAGTGGTGACGACGTGGGGTGTGTGACACCTGCATGAATTAGCACTTTAAGGCAGATCAGTAACTTTTCTTAACTATACACGGGATCAGCGTGTTATTATTATTTCCTGTACTTTAACTGGCATTTTTGTCAGTGACCACTTGTTTTACGTTTAGAACGTAAAAAGAACATCTTTTGGAGTGAAGTCTCGAGGGAGGTGGCGTGATATTACATAAACAGGCGTCTAAAACTTATACTTTTGTTGATTCTATCTATTTGTATGACTGCGAGAGTGGATCGTGGCGTGGTTAGTTAGTTAGAAGTAACTAACCGTTCATAATCACCTTATTGTGATATTGAAACGTGACACTCTCTCTCTCTCTCTAATAATAATAATAATAATTAATGCATACTATTTATAAAGCGCATGTATCTGTGGTTTAACCCTGCTCAAAGCGCTGTACTATCATTAGGAGAACTAACAACATCATAACATTATTTACAGTGCAAACACACACATATCAATGAATGACACATTGCACAATAATACATTATCACAAACACACACATATCAATGAATGACACATTGCACAATAATACATTATCACACACATATCAATGAATGACACATTGCACAATAATACATCATCACAAACACACGCGCGGACACACACACGCACTATACAATACACATTGCACAATAATACATTATAACAAACATACGCGCGCGCGCAACACACATACGTGAAAAACTATGTTCAGTACTGTACATGGGGCAAAACTGACCACCAAGAGCAGACCAGGGCTCGTATTCTTGAAACAGCTGCAACTCATATACCGGCCTGTAAAACCACTTCCGCTCGATAAGTCCGCTAAGTGTTATTCATGAATCTCCGGGAAAGACTTACATGGGTGTCTCCGAGCTGTAAAGTTGGAGGACCCATCCCCCTCCTCTAAAACCGTCAATTTTGAATAAATCTTGTTAAAATATTGTTTGTAGATTTATGTCCCTCATGGACACACATTGGTGTCATTTAAGCACCAATGCATTGCAGACAAATACGAGATACCGCTCGCGAAAGATTTCAACCGATGCTCGATCATACCGGCTTGTTGTGAAAGCGTGCTAGCGTCTTCTTTAATGCATTACAGTGTCCAATTATTTTCAACTGATGCCGTGGTCGAACGGTTCTCTCGTTGGCCTGATGCGTAATTGAGTCGAGCTCAAATCTCCATCTGCGCGTAATTTTTTTTTTTATTCTTTGGCATTTGTTTATTTTTGTTTATTTTCTTCATGTGCAAAAGAGTACGTTATAATAGCAAAATTGATTTAAAAAAAAATGTTTTAGGCTGCAATGTTTTTTTAAAAATCTTTGGTTAACATGATATTAGTTTATTGATAAAGTTTGTTCATTTAAAGCCATATGTACTCGATGACTATACACGCTAATTGCTTTACCAACAGCTGGAGATATGCTAAATTAAGTTCCCTGCAAAATATTGTGGTCTAGGACCCCTTCAATGTTGAGATATGTTAATTTTCATTTTGATCTGGATCGTCCTATTTATAGATTTGCCAACAGAGGTAGCGTTGACGCAAGGGAAATAACTCCGCGTCTTTGTTTACATCCAAAGTTTTTGAGACTCTAAAACAAGCTGTAATGCATGTATATGGTCCGCGCATGGCGACATATCGTCATTACATGGTCTTATGGTGCGTTTGGCATCGATTATGGGCAAACTACACTTTGTAAACACGGGAGCGCGTACATATGCCTTTAACTTAAACATGTAAACATTTGATTAAAAAAATTAAATAAATAACCATGAAGAAGGATGCTTCCCGCTTAAAAAAACAAAGGTGAGAGAAAAAAAAAACACCTAAAATGCGGTAGCAGCCACCTGCATGCAACTGAGATTAAAAACAAAAAAAATAAAAAATAAATAAAAAGGGTCTCCCTGTGTTTTTATTTCATTCAGTTTGTTTGGGTAGTTGCTATTGACTTTGAAACGGACACGCTGGCTAAAAAGCTGCAACATTGTGTCCTTCAAAGTCAAACTGTCGTTTAACTACCGCCCGGTATTTATTTTTACTGCCCAGTAATTATTTATTTTTCCCCGGTATTCATGTGTGTTTAGCGGAAGGTCGGCAGCTACCAGTTGGTTATTTTTAGAATTGAAGATTCCCGATGCTTGCTCTTCTCTGCGCACGCGTTACCGGCGTTTTCGCCGGCGTGTCAGTTTCAAAGTCAATAGCAACAACCCAAACAACCTGAATGAAATAAAAACACGGGGAGATTTTTTTTTTTTTTTTTTTATAAACCTCAGTTGCATGCCGGTGTACATGGTATATTACCTAGTAAACGCCCACCCCCCCCCCCCCCCCCCCCCAGTTTCGACCAGTGGACTAGTAGACAAGGAAAATAAATACAGATTATTCAGTCTGCTGTTATTGTTGTTTTTCAATTGTTTTCTTTCCTTAGACATGCTTCGGGGATTGGACAGAAAAAGGTTTTTAGAGTGGCTAGAGAATCGCAATACATTTTTGACTGGGAGGAAAAAGAAGAAACGAAAGCTTCATCTTTGGTTTAAACATAAGTTTAGTTCAACAAATGTTACAATCATGACATGTATACAAAAGACACAGGTAACAGCAACAAGCTAGAAGCTTATAGTGGTGTTCCTGCATGGATATTATAACGTAAGGCGGTAACGGCTGAACAATTTGTCTAAATAAACCAAATTGGAAATCCAAAGCATCATCATTATAATCATCCTCATCTCATTAATCATCCAAAATTATCATAACATAATAAACGTTGCATAATCATTATAAAGAAAGACAGTAAGAGGAAGGAAGGAGGGGAAGAAAAGGAATGAAAAGAAGAGGGATGGGTAGGAGTTGTGCAGAAATTAAAGTTGTTGTCCGGCTTGTGGAGCATTGATTCTGGTTTGCCCAAAGCGGCCTGAACGTTCAATGAACGAGTGTACTCTGGAAAAAATGTTCCTGTTCAAATCTAGAGAATACTGTCTGTCTCCATTTAGAAGGTGGGGGAGGTGAATACTGTGGTTAGGGAGGGTATGTATGGTTTCTTGACGTGCTTCGCGATAATTTGGACAATCTAATAGGAAGTGTTTTACGGTTTCGGACGGAAATGCGCAGTCACAAGATGCATCTGTAGCAACGTGTCGTCTCACTAGATCGTTATTAAGATCACTTATATATAGCCTGAGCTTAAAGTGAATTGTTTGTGATATGCGATCTCCAGAATACCAATAACACAGCAGACTTAAATCGTTTTTTGACAAAAAGTGCTTGAGGGACTTACTAAGTTTTATATAGTCTGATAAAGAATTCCAGAGTTGAGCTGTAGATGGGAGAAATGAGTTTTTGTATAATTCAGTGTTAAACGATGGAACTTTCCTATCTAAAGGTCTGCGCTGGCGATATGGATTATTAGTTGATATTAATGGTGGCAATATCGCAAGTAAGTAGTTTGGCACCTTACGGTGTACAATCTTGTGAAATAATATCACTCTTTGACGTTTACGCCTCTCTGAAAGTGAAATAAAGCCTGACTCGTCGTACAGTTGTTGATGGCTTGTACCGCGGACTGCTCCAACAATGGTCTTCATCTTCAAAGCTTCATCTTTGGCGGGAAGTGATGTCTGAAGAGGTTGATTTTGTGTGTTAGTGTTAGTGTGTGTGTGTGTGGGGGGGGGGGAGTTTTGTGCAATAACGCATCCTTTGAACACTTTTGGGCAAAACTGGTATAGGGTGGGTGGGCGTATACAAGGTAGTTAACGATAATATCATGTTAACCATCAATTTTTAAAAAAACTCATTCTCGCCTAAAATTAATTGTTTAAATCAATTTTGATATTACAACGTACTCTTTGGCACACGAAGAAAATAAACCAAAACAAACAAAATTAATGACAAAGAGTAAAATAAAAAAAATAAAAAAGGCCTGAAGGGATTCGAACTCGACTCAATCGCGCATCAGGCGAATTCGATAACCGTTCGGCTACGGAATCAGACACCAAATTCTCGCCACTGTAATGCATTAAACAAGACGCAAGCACGCATTTGCAACACGCCGTTATGATCGAGCATCGGTTGAAATCTTTCGCGAGCAGAAGCTCGTATTTGACCGCAATGCATCGGTGCTTAAATGACACCAATGTGTGTCCATGAGGGACATAAATCTACGAACAATATTTGAACAAGATTTATTCGAACTTGACGGTTTTAATGGACAGTGTTGGTTAAGTTACTGACAGGTAGCGACTTTACAGGAGGGGGAGGGGTCCTCTAACTTTACAGCTCGGAGACAACCCGGTAAGGACTTACCGGTGTTTCATAAATAACACTTAGCAGTTGGCGGACTTATTGAGTTTTACAGGCCAGTATATGAGTTGCAGCTTTTTCAAGAATAAATCTTGTTCAAATATTGTTTGTAGAGAGGAGCAAGCATGAGGAATCTCCTATTCTCCTGGTAGCTGCCGACCTTCCGCCAGACACACATTAATACCGGGGGAAAATAAATAATTACTGGGCAGTAAAAATAAATACCGGGCGGTAGTTAAACGATAGTTTGACTTTAAAGGACACAATTTTGCAGCTTTTTCAAGAATACGAGCCCAGGCTTGAAAGTGTATTTTATGGTAAATGTTTGCGGAAAAGATTTGTGTTTTTTAGTTTAGATTTGAACTGTGACAGGGAAGAATAGCTGCGGAGGTCAGCGGGCAGACCCTCTTTCTGTTGTATGTCTGTCTGACTCTGCGTGTAAGTGCGATAGTGATAATCACCAGTGTGTGTGTGTGTGTGTGTGTGTGTGTGTGTGTGTGTGTGTGTGTGTGTGTGTGTGTGTGTGTGTGTGTGTGTGTGTGTGTGTGTGTGCGTGTGTATGTGTGTGTGTGTGTGTGTTGATTTGGTCTTGCATAAATGCGTGCCCGCGCAATCACTTAATTTTAAATGTGTTTACTAACAAATAAAAGGTCAATAAGCTAAACTTCAGAAAAGACTGGAACTGGAGCACCTGTTCTTAACTACCTCCGAGAACATCGGTCAGATGCGGTCACGTAGCCACATCAACACAGCCAATGGAAAAACACAGAAAAAGGGGGTTGACATTGACTAATTATCCTGATTGTTAAATTTGTGTTCAAAATAGACATTTAATCGCCTCTGCGCCGGCGGGTATTGGAGAACCGATATTCATCAACTGGAGGGCGTATTTACATTAAGTGAAGTTTTAACTAAATGTTTTAAAGGCAGAGTAAGCCTCCCGTAAACCATCACAGATACGGTCAGGCTTTTACACACAGTACAAACACCATTTCATTTAAACACTCACCAATTGAGAACATCCTAGGTGCCCTCCGTAAAGAGCGAACAATTTTCAAAGAATTTATTTTTGCGTGGTTTATCTTACCCCTGAGCCATCGTGAACCCGTGTGATCCAGTTTTCCCTTTTCACAATGCAGTCGTCATAGTTAGTCATTTGAATGCGACTCGACGTGAGCTTATCTACAATAGCACGTTTTTTTTATGCACGAAACAACGGCTGTGGTTCACAAGAACTCTAGCGATGGGTTTTGACTGTTGAGAGGAACGGCGATTTGCACTGATAAACCGGCCGTCGTCTGCTACGACCCTTGCGTGACCCTGCTTCCGGGCTTTTCTTTTTTTAAACTTTCACAACTTCGAATTGTTCTGATCTTGTCTTGATGAAAAACGAATTCTTTTATGATTAAAGAATGTTTGTGTAACAAGCTGTCAATTTATTATTTAGATTTTAAAAGTTAGGTCTAGCGCAAAAACGAGGCGCCGTTGTTGTTAACGGAACAAGTCTACGAAAATAAATTCTTTGAAAATGTCTCACGCTCGACAGAAAGCAGCCAGGATGTTCCCGTTCGGTGAGCGTTCAAATGGAAGTATGCTTGTACTGTATTTAGACGCTCGGGGAGCTCTGTGATGGTTTACGGGAGGCTTACTGTGCCTTTAACAGTGACTGGGAATCGAGACAAGGGTGGCGGTGTGTGTGTGTGTGTGTGTGTGTGTGTGTGTGTGTGTGTGTGTGTGTGTGTGTGTGTGATCGTTTCCGAGGAAACTAATGGATCGATCTTTATAAAACTTTACATACAAATTCTTCCAGATAATAACCCTAAAAATCAACATTTGTGAATGTGTAAGGATACTACACTTACTACCGGCACGCAACGTCAAAAGCAAATTTACAATGTAAAACAAGTCGCGTAAGGCGAAATTACTACAGTTAGTCAAGCTGTGGAACTCACAGAATGAAACTGAACGTAGTCCGCCGCGTGAAAGTGACGAGCCTGTTTGGCGCGTTAGCGGTTGCGCTGTGCTTCATAGCACGGTTTACTCTACTTCTCTTTGTTTTAAGTTTCTGAGCGTGTTTTTAATCCAAACATATCATATCTATATGTTTTTGGAATCAGGAACCGACAAGGAATAAGATGAAATTGTTTTTAAATCGATTTCGGAAATTTAATTTTGATCATAATTTTTATATTGTTAATTTTCAGAGCTTGTTTTTAATCCAAATATAACATATTTATATGTTTTTGGAATCAGAACATAAAAAAAATAAGATGAACGTAAATTTGGATCGTTTTACAATTTTCAGATTTTTAATGACCAAAGTCATTAATTGATTTTTAGGCCACCAAGCTGAAATGCAATACCGAAGTCCGGCCTTTGTCGAAGATTGCTTGGCCAAAATTTCAATCAATTTGATTGAAAAATGAGGGTGTGACAGTGCCGCCTCAACTTTTACAAAAAGCCGGATATGACGTCATCAAAGATATTTATGGAAAAAAAAGAAAACAATGTCCGGGGATATCATTCCCAGGAACTCTCATGTAAAATTTCATAAAGATTGGTCCAGTAGTTTAGTCTGAATCGCTCTACACACACACACACGCACAGACACAGACACACACACACACACACACACACACACACACACACACACGCACACACACACACACACACACACACACAAACATACACCACACCCTCGTCTCGATTCCCCCCTCTGACACGTTTTGGTACAAATGATTGATATCATAATAATTATGACATGAACATTTTCATTGCACGATAGTTTAACAAGAAGAATGACACTGTAAAGCAGCCTGTCACCATTGCTCTCACAAAATGACATCAACAGTTTCGTTTTCATTTCTCATGAAGCGTGGTCTGCTGTGTCCATTCCTGCCCCTGTGCGAATTCACCGACTGAGTCTCATTAAATTTTGTGCCAGTCTCTGAGGGATTCCCCGTGTTTCTGCTGTCCTGGTTACTTCGGTTACTCCCTGCTTGTATGTCCATATTGTCGTCTTGCATTGTTTGTCCAGGGTTTGGACGGTGCGTGTTATTTCTAGACCAACAAGTGTTGACGGCTTCTGTCGACTGCGGGTGAAAACGTTCGCCATTTTCTCGAATCTTCGCTTGATCCCGACTGGTTCGAATCTTGTTGGGAAAGGCATACGCTGGCAAAGAATCACGAGAGTATTCGTTGGGAAAAAAATCTCATCCATCTTCGGTGCAATGTTCTCGTTCTTGGCTACGTCCTCGTGACCCATTGTTCCTTGAGTGATTTGTTACAGTGTTCGAGATTGGTTGATTCGGCGGCTGTTGGTTTGTACGACTTCTGCTGATTCGTCCACGATCACCTGACTCATTTGCATTCGGCGACACGGAATCAGCGTACACTGAACTTTTTCTCTCGTGAAGGTCAACTGTTTGATAAGGTGGGGATCCATTCTCTCTAGTGGGAAATCGATATATATTCGTTGATATGTCCATTGAACTGTGTCCTGGTCTTCCCTCGTTTAACTGTAGCGAAAACTTCGAAAATATTTCACTGCGCTCCGAATCTCTTTTATTTGAACCAGAAGCGTTTCTGCTAGAAGCTCCAGGCCTTCGGTCGGGTAACTCCAGAGCTTGGCCGAAGCTTCCCAAATGGTTGGCCGAGACCGCTGGCTCGTCTCCGTCATCATCGTAGCCGTAGTTTTGAAATCGAGAATGGCGTCCCACGCTACTACTTCCAGCAGCAGAGACGTCAGCTGGCATGCTGTAGACACTATCGGGGTGGGAGGAAGGGAGGGCGTCGGAGTAGATGGAGGAGGAATAGAGGGAGGGGGACATGGAGGAGGTGGTGATGTGGGTGCGTGAGGAGCGGGTGGCCATTGTTCCGCCGGGTGTCGCCGTTCTGACTGAAGAAGGTGGTGCTGGGGGCTTCCTGCGCATTCTGAAATCACAAAGATATCATGTTGAGATGGGTGGTTTTTTATTTGTTATAAGATATCATGTTGAGATGGGTGGTTTTTATTTGTTATAAGATATCATGTTGAGATGGGTGGTTTTTATTTGTTATAAGATATCATGTTGAGATGGGTGGTTTTTTATTTGTTATAAGATATCATGTTGAGATGGGTGGGTTTTTATTTGTTATAAGATATCATGTTGAGATGGGTGTTTTTTATATTTGTTATAAGATATCATGTTGAGATGGGTGGTTGTATTTGTTATAAGATATCATGTTGAGATGGGTGGGTTTTTATTTGTTATAAGATATCATGTTGAGATGGGTGGTTTTTATTTGTTATAAGATATCATGTTGAGATGGATATGGGTGTTTTTTTTTATTTGTTATAAGTGACTATAAATGTTTCATTCTGCCAAATATTTCTGTTGGATTAGGGTAATATTACCGGAAAAAATTGGTCGCTCAACCTGTAGTTAGTTAGTTAGTGTGTGTGTGTGTGTGTGTGTGTGTGTGTGTGTGTGTGTGTGTGTGCGTGTGTGTGTGTGTGTGTGTGTGTTCGAGTCGAGAATCCTAGTGTCCCTCGCGGCGAGAGTTGCCCAAGAAACGGTACTTCCTCGCCTCATTCGCCAATCTCGCCTATTCTCGCCTGTAAGAAACGGGGGACAGCAGGGAATGTATCTGTATAATTATGAACTATAATTATGAATTATCAATCAACGACACTGTCCACTTGAAGACTGTAAAAATATGGAACAGATTGTAATCACCAGGTCAATGCCGGCCACCCCCACCCTCTCCCTTTCCCAGATATCAAATACATATTTACCTGATCCAGCAGACGACAGCAATGATGACCAAAGCGATGACTCCAGATCCGACCCCCACAGACACCCCCACGATCAGTTGAAGGGCGTGTTCGTCCTCTACAAAAACAACAAACATTTACACATAAAGTGCAAAACCAAGAATCAAATTGAACCAGAATGATTGTTGCAACTGTGTTAGGGCGTGTTCACCATCTGCAAAAGCAGCAGACAGTCACACACAGAGTGCAAACCAAGAATCAGAATGAGCCAGAAGGTTACAGCGGTGACAAACTGAACACATTTTACTTACTCACTGTTTCGATTATAACGACGATATTTAGCAGATATTTGCTTTCGTTTCATGCTTTCCGTTTAACACTTTTTCGCCTCACTGATGGAAAATTGTGTTCGCTTTCTTCTAGTGGAAATCTAGCAGCAACAAGAGTCGTATTGCTCATGTATGTGCGTGTTTAGATGTAATCAGACACCTCCACTTCTGGTAGAACGACTGAGCTCTTTTGCTTGGCACGGCGGTGACACGGTTTAGGACCTGAATAATGTCTTTTGTGTCCTATAAAGTTAACCCTAACCCTAACCCCGGCCTGGATTCGAACCAGTCACTCGAGGATCTTACGTCCAATGCTCCACCATATAAAGAGTACCAGAGCTTCTTATCATTCTCATTCACTTCGTCATCTCTGGTCACAACGAAGGATGATAGCTCTAGGTTGTTCATGCCTCCCCTACCCCCCCCCCCCCTCCCCCCAAACCCTGTTTTGGTTTTACTGAAAAGAACCCAAGAGAAAAATTACAACAAGACAAGCAGACGGACATACATAGAGCACGTGACACGTTTAGCAGACGGACATACATAGAGCACGTGACACGTTTAGCAGACGGACATACATAGAGCACGTGACACGTTTAGCAGACGGACATACATAGAGCACGTGACACGTTTAGCAGACGGACATACATAGAGCACGTGACACGTTTAGCAGACGGACATACATAGAGCACGTGACACGTTTAGCAGACGGACATACATAGAGCACGTGACACGTCTGCAGATTTTAAGTCTTGCATGTATACAAAAGAATGATCAGTCTGCGAATAGTTCATCCATGAGACTTGAATCCCAGATATCCCTAAATCATGTAAAAGGACACACATTAACAGACAGGCACAGAAACAAATGCCGGACAAAGATGCAGGCATTTAACAGACACAGTGACTCCTCTGAAATGAGACCTCCAACAATTGAAGAAGTTTGGATCTTAAATTAGAGGGATCGGTCTTATAATGGAGGTAAATTTACTGATACAATGCAGCACACGTTTGACAAAATAAGGTCATAAATGAGAGAGTTTTTTGTTTTTTTAAGTGGAGGCTCTTAAAACAGAGGTTTGGCTGCAAAAGAGACAGTTAGTGGTGTTCAACGTACTTTCCCTTTGTCTTTCTCTGGCTTCCTTGTCTGTTTCACGTGACGTAGTACCGGTGCATCCACCACAGCCGACGATTTCATTGGCAGGCGTTTTGGTGTACTGATTTACAGGCTGCTGTGTGTTGTGATTGGCTGACTGACCGGTGACGTTCACACAGACGTAAGTGAGGACGGAATAAGTTGATACGTCATTGTAAACTCGGGGCGCTTTTCGACAACCTCCACTGGCGCGAGTGGCATGAAAGCTGCACTTTGTTGTTCCATCACAGTTCTGTGTTGCACGGTTCAGATGGTCATAGGAGTATGTTTTTAAGCAATCCGTTCGCGGTTCATATTCACAACACTCTTTTCTGTCCACTAAATCTGCACAGTTTATGAGAACTCGTTCGCACTCTTTCCTGTCATGGACAGCGGGTTCTTTGAAGCCGTAGTTCATAGTGCGGAGTGATATGACCAGAGCGTGGTCACATGACAGGAAGTGGAAGCCGCAGTCGCCTCCACTGCTGTAACACGCGCTGGACGTCTTCGTGAGGGCCACGGTTTCAGCTAAAATACCTGTGTGGAACATAAAACAAAATGATAACAGTTTTGCAAAAACATGTTAGAATTTTCGTCTTAAACCTCTTTATTACGGTCAACTGATTTGATTGTTCAGTGAATTAACAACACATTGGCGTATACGTATTTCTTCAAATATTGTAAGTAGTCACCAATTAATTTTAAAAATACAAGTTTACCGCACAACTATTATTCCAGTGTAAGTCAAAGATTGTTTTTTCGAATAAGTTTCGATCTGTAAGTATGCGCGGCATTTTTAAGTGACATACACAGTTCAATAACCTATGCTCTCTACAGACGAAGTGTATTATAAATGGGTTTTTTAATCGTTCCACACTATTGTTAATTAAAAAAAAAGTACAAATCCCAAATCCCAAATCATTTTTTTTTACAACCAAAGTATATTACGACGTGAGCATGTCCACAATTTCGTGTTGGTTGATCTTTACATTGAAATAAAACTATCTTCTGTGAAAAATTTGAAATCTCTTACCAATAAAAACACCCACATACACCCCCCCCCCCCCCAACACACACACCAACACACACACACTAAAACACACACACCAACACACACACACACACACTAAAACACACACACACACACTAAAACACACACACACACACTAAAACACACAATCTGTGTAGAACATGAGTGGATCTGAGTGGATAAATATGACTAGTTTGTCCAAGCCACCCATCATTTTAAATACGTGGTTACTAAATGTGAAAGAGAATAGCGAATTGTATGGAAGAAAACAATAGACTGGTGGAGGTGCGAGAGTAAAACAGATGAAGATCGTGCACCTACCTGTTGCAGAAAAGTACAGGAAAGCTTGGAGAACCCGGCCCTGAAAACGTATGCAAAAGTTTAAACATGTGCATCAGAGCACGGTTGAACTTAATGTCGGGGTATGATTATTTTCTACGAGAAATGAGGTTTCCCGTGAGGTGGCTATTCACAGACGACCCGGACTGATCGTGTTAGACTGTCAGAAGTGTACTGAACAACGAAAGAGAAAAATATCATAGCAGGTGATATGGTTTTACCGGTCATAATTTTTTTAATTTTTTTTATTGAAAGTATGACGTACTGTTTTATGTTCAAAAGAATGCCACTGCGCATTTTCTTTGCCCTTACGGTCCTTGCGATGATCAGCATGTACGGACGCAGTATTTCTAATCGTGAAACATGTCATGTGCAACGTTGCAGAGAGAGAGAGAGAGAGAGAGAGAGAGAGAGAGAGAGAGAGAGAGAGAGAGAGAGAGAGAGAGAGAGAGAAAGAGAGAGAGAGAGAGAGAGAGAGAGAGAGAGAGAGAGAGAGAGAGAATTGAATTGAATTGAATTGAACTTTATTTAACAAGGATTAAGATTTAAGGCTACGCCTTTTCTTACAATCTGTCCTTGGGACGCACAGACACACAATGATAAAATTGAAAAATTAAAAATTAAAAAGTTCAAAAGTGTACCAACAAAAGGAGGTCAGAAAACTTCAGCATTTGATGATAAAGATGACGATGACGATGATGATGATGATGATGATGATGATGATGATGATGATGATGATGATGATGATGATGATGATGATGATGATGATGATGATGATGATGATGATGATGATGATGATGATGAGGCATGAAGAGCATACATATATGTGGTTATTCATAAAATCAAATGCATACTATGCAAGTAATTATAAGTACAAGCTGGTAGCAATCGAACATGTAGCAATAGTACAACAAAAATATGTTCAGAATATACAATGCACAGCATATCTTTGGCGTAATACTAAGTGTGGTAAATCAAAACGTGTTAAACTACTCAGACATTAAGAGAGAGAGAGAGAGAGACAGAGACAGAGACAGAGACAGAGAGACAGAGAGAGAGAGAGAGACGGAGAGAGAGACAGAGAGACAGAGAGAGAGAGAGAGAGACAGAGACAGAGACAGAGAGACAGAGAGAGAGAGAGACGGAGAGAGAGACCCGTAGACAGAAAGACAGACAGACAGAAAGACAGACAGACAGACAGACAGACAAAAACATAGCGAGAGGGCTTTAACACATTCGCAGCCAATCCTTTAGATCACTTTATGGCAAAGCATGGCGATGGAGGCAACAGCGAAGTATTCCCGTGTGTCAACCCGAAGGCTGTGTGTGCTCTGCAAACAAGGTCACAAATACATACCATGTTTCGCGCTTTCATTTGCAAGCGTAGAAATGTCAGTTCAAAAGGTACGTCTCCGTCTAAGCCGAATGAACGTCTTTCCTTTAAAAGTGGTTAACACATAATTGTCTGTTTTTCCACGTGTGTACTGAAACACATGAATTTACCACTGAGATGTAGCAATATCCAAAGGTGTACTAAGTATCCCTGTGCGAATCCCTGGCTCCAACACACAGAAGAAAGCCCCCCGACTGGCTGGCGGGTGATGTTATCCTCAAACGAAGATGAAGATAGCGGTGGGGCAATTAGAGGGAGTAAACGGATGGTATACCCGCTTTACTGCCGGGTGTCTATTGGCTGAGCACTGGGGTCGAAAGCTTTGAGTAAATCCACAAAGTTTGTGCAATCTCCCGCGATGTTCCGTTGCTACAGCAAGTCGCACCCTCTGCGATTACTTGATGGGGAGTGTATTGCGTTGATTTAGTGGAGTGCCCACCTTTGACTCAAAGATTCAAAGGGTACCCACCCAGTTACAGGAACAGAAACAGCCGATTTATATCTAAGCGTGACATCATTTGTTTAGAAGCAGAATCCTAGGTTGATGTTATGTTTAACTGGCTTCGTCATCTCTGTCCAGAATAACATTTTCTTTCGCAAGGCACAGCCGTTCCAATTATATCCTTACTCACTCAGTCATTGGCTAACCTCACTTATTGCCTTAGTAGCCTGTAAAGAAAACAGAAATCGACAAAAAGTGTTCCGGAGTATAAGAAGGAAAATATGAGAACATGTCTTTGCATAAAAGAGAAGGATGGGATAGTCGGCGTCGGGGTGGGTGGAGGGGGGTGGAGGGGCCCTACGGTGTTGTTGTAGTTGGGGGGGGGGATGACTTATTAAACTCGATTTCCTTGAACAAGTGTAAGGTAACGTCATAGTTGAGCTAATCAAAAATTGGATCAGGAAGTGTGTGGTGCCTGGCTCGTCTAATACTTTCAGACAGAAGCACATTGTGGGAGTTGCGACAGACCGACAGACAGACCGACAGACAGACCGAAAAACAGACAGACAAAGAGAGAGAGAGACACACACACACACACACACACACACACACACACACACACACACACAAACACACACACACACACACACACAAACACACACACACACACACACACACAATCAGTGCTGTGATATTTTTTTTATGTCTAATATGCACATTTTCGGGATTAAGGAAATTCTGTTTTCTATGTGAACATTTAAACATGATTAATCCTTCAATCACAAAGCAAAGAAAAGATTAGAAAATGTATGACAGAGCTCCCAGTATGTAGGAGGAGTTGAGTACAGTCGGCAAATGTTGACACTAACATTATAGGGCACAGGCACGTGGAAAAGTTTAATATGTGTTATTTTCCAATTCTTATTTTTACTTGCTAGTATTTGTGTTTTTCATTCATTTATTTAGTCATTCAGTTATTTAGTCATTCAGTTATTTAGTCATTCAGTTATTTAGTCATTCAGTTATTTAGTCATTCAGTTATTTAGTCATTCAGTTATTTAGTCATTCAGTTATTTAGTCATTCAGTTATTTAGTCATTCAGTGAGACAATTGGTCGGTCTTTTAATGAGTCAGTCACTTATCAACCCAGCTTTATAGCCATGTAACTGTAAGAAAATTGATTCCCTCAATTGTTACTAACAATGGAAATGGAACACTTCTTAAAGATTGTAAGTTATGTAAGTTATGTAAGTTATGTAAGTTATGTAAGTTATGTAAGTTATAAGGAAGACACTCGGCCAATAGGGCCTTTTACACCTGGGCTATTCTCGGCGACCTTGACCTTGGCCCGCTGTGCCTCGGGCAAAGTCAGCCATTTTTGCGCGTTGTTTGAATGGTGGAGCTGCACGATGGTGCACAAACATTGCTGTTATGGCGTGTGTCGAAGTGATTCAAGACACCGCGAGAGATCACACATGGTCGGTATTGGATGGGTACCGTTTTCCAAACCCTCAAGAGATTTAGAAAAGTGCAGAAAATGGATTAAACTATGTGGAAGACAGATTGAGAGGTTCAACATCGAAAAATTCAACAAAGACACCTACATTTGCACAAAACACTTCGTCGGGGGGCACTTGAAAATGACATGCTGTTTTTCTTCATAAGTATAAATGGAGCAAAAAAGATTGTACCATGCTTTGACTTTATGTGCTGAGAGAGGAAGAAATGGTTTTAATGTAGCTTTTTCATATCCCCATAAACCAAAGTGTGATACTGCAGCTAGTTAGCAAAACAATTTCATTGAAAAACTAGACAGCAAGTGACACATAGTCTACAAACCAATGAACACGAAGGCATTTAAGAAACAGGATCATTCTTTTAATCTTGTCTAAAATTTTGAACATGAATCTCACTGCAAAAACACAATCTAACAGAAGTGGCAGAAAAACAAAACTACTTCAGCATACAAATGGCCCAAAGAATATGGTCTGAAATCAGACAAAAAGCATGACAGCTCGGTGCTTGCAGTTGCATACAACAAGAACACAAAAATGAAAAAAAATGGTCAAACTGAACTATGTGTCGTTCAAAGGAAAAATGGTTTGCCTCAAGGAAAAAGACTTGAGAGACATCACATAACTGTACAAGCTCACAAGAACTATTGGTTGTAATCATGAGTACGACTAGACTGAAATGATAAATAATGTGCATCACAGTACTATTCAAGCACTAAAAAGTGCCTCTCACTAGCTTGTCACCAAATAAACAAAGTAGGTTGTAACAAAATTGCAGATTAATAAAAAAAATAGTTCAATCAATAGTATATATATATGTGACTTGTCACACCTGACATTAAACTAGTGATTTCCATCACTATCCTTTTCAGGCATTAAAAATAGTTCAAAGCACCTAGCCCCACATAGAAGTAAGAGGCTCATTCACAAGCTAGTTAAAAGCTTTTCATTCTTTTGTTTTTCTCAAAAGAAAATTAATAGTATGACAACAGTATTCACAGCAGGCAGTTTTAAATCACGCAAGGGCATTCTCCAGGTGTGTTCACGAAATACATTGTAATTTTAAACAGAGACAATTTTCAGTTCACGCGTGAAGATGATTTTACTGACCAAGTTTCTCCCCATATATTTCATAACCCTGCAGGTGAAAATGGGAATACCAGCACAGAATGATTGTCAGTGAAAATTTAATACCAACACTTCAAACTACATCACTCATCATAAAACAGAAACTGTGACTCCAGAGTGGATTTAAATGAAAATCAAAAAGTGGAAAAACTCATACTCTGATAATTGACATTGTTGTCCAAGTGTTTCAAACTACATCATTCATCATAACTTGAACAGAAGCTGTGACTTGGATTTAAATGAAAATCAAAACGTGGAAAAACTCATACTCTGATAATTGTTGTCCAAGTGTTTCAAACTACATCACTCATCATAACTTGAACAGAAGCTGTGACTTGGATTTAAATGAAAATCAAAACGCGGAAAAACTCATACTCTGATAATTGTTGTCCAAGTGTTTCAAACTACATCACTCATCATAAAACAGAAGCTGTGACTTGGATTTAAATGAAAATCAAAACGCGGAAAAACTCATACTCTGATAATTGTTGTCCAAGTGTTTCAAACTACATCACTCATCATAAAACAGAAGCTGTGACTTGGATTTAAATGAAAATCAAAACGCGGAAAAACTCATACTCTGATAATTGTTGTCCAAGTGTTTCAAACTACATCACTCATCATAAAACAGAAGCTGTGACTTGGATTTAAATGAAAATCAAAACGCGGAAAAACTCATACTCTAATAATTGTTGTCTAAGTGTTTGTGTGGTTAAAAAAAACCAAATGTACCTGATCATGAATGAAATCAGAGCAACCCATATGTTCATTAACCATTCACTGCCACTGGTCCATACGCATACTCTTCAGTTTCAAAAAGGAGATGGGTATTGAAGAGGCAGTGCTACTGTTAGTGATTCAAAGTGCCATACATCCCATCCTAGTGCTGTGAAATGGGGATATATTCAATATTTCATGGAAGCTAACTAATATTTGCATGTATGCATGCAAACATACTGTGACAGTACTAATACAGTAAAAGCATTATTGAGGGTGAACAGCCTGCTTTGCTTGGTTTCAGTGAGGAGTAACAATACTAACAATAACAATATGAATAATAACATGCCTATGTTGTGAAATGTAAGTACTTGCCACCCCCCTCCCCCCCCCCCCCCCCCCCCCCGGACACTGGCAAAATCCCAGCAGAATGTCCCCATCTTCGCTGACGATTATGCACAGTTTATATGAGGAAGTGTGCAGGTAGGTTGTCTGCCTCTGTGTCGGTTTTACCTCCGCGGTGTAGACGAAAAACTTTTCCACTTCTGCACATGTATGTATCTCAAGTTGAGCACATGGCCATAAAAAAGGCGATATATCTTCAAAGGATTTGTAAGTTTTCGCCTTCTTCTGGTCGAAATCGTTCTTTTTCTCAATCAGATAGTTCAGGATGTCAACAACACCGATCCTGGGTGCGTTTGATGGGTAGTCTCTGGATGGGTCACTTTTTTCTTCGGATGTAAAAGGATCGCGTGGTGGAAATCCGATCTGTCGAAGTTTTTAGGAAAGTTTTTCTTGCACGTCCTGTCTTGTAAAATCCGGATCGATCGGTAGTTCCAACTGCTGTGCAGTTTTTACAAGTTGCAGCAGACCATCTCGTCTGTATCCAGTAACAGTATCGACAGCGAGTTTGCCCGTACCCAAGGGGAGTAACTCGAAATGACTCAGCGCGCGGTCAGCTGTAAAAGGCCCTATTTAACCAATTTTTATTAAACTTATTGGTGGTATTTTTTTTGAAAACAACATAACACACGAAAAAAAAAGAAGAAACCAACCAAACAAACAAACAAACAAATAAACAAATGAACAAAGAAACAAACAAACAAACAAACAAACAAACAAACAAAGAAACTGACAAACAAGCTAACGGCAGTTGCAACGATAACGAGAAAAAGAACAAAAAGAACAACACAATCTACCACTACTTCAACTAGTACCACTGGTGCTATATTGCTTGAACAATATTATTACAGTGACCACGAGTACTTTATGGCAGATAAGTGTCACGATTGAAAGATCGATGAAATAAACACGTTTTCTTGGTGTTACACGACACTTGAGATTGCCACAAGTTCTCAAATGTCGTATAGTTGTGTTCTTTTATTCTACGTCGCCCGTCTTCGCAGCAACAGAAAACAACTCGTCAAATTGAGTTCGAGGATTTATTCAGCATTCAATACATACAACTGCACAACGTAGCAGAACTCAAATAGAAGCTTTTTTAACATTCAAATCGCGCTGGCATATATAGTAAATACTCAATCTCGAGAATATTCTAGACCGAACACGATACAACTACATTATACGAGCCGTCTATGGACTAGAACAGTGACGCTCTCTGTGACGCACATCAAAAGCGCCGACGCACTTAATCCGAACGAACGCCACGAACTCACACTACAAACAGCGTGATAAACAACTTGTTTTGACAGGACTAGAAAGTTCACCTGCATTCTCGTCCAAGGATAAATATTGTGTTTACAAAATATAATATCGGTACTTTCCCACAAAGTACAAATAAGTCAACTACATTCAACACACAAAACTGAACCAAAGCTCAGCAACGGTAGCGTTTCCTAACATTACCCCCAACACCAGAAGAAATTTACCTAATTTCTTTCAATCATTGAAACGCTACCTGTACACATATTATGTATACATAACAGATTGAAAACCAGGTATGTACATTAGTCTGTTGGAGAGTGAACACAGTTTTAATCACATACTCGGCTGAGAAAATCTGCCCCAACATTGTCTGAACCTTTGATCGATTCCACTCGCATATCAAAGTTCTGCAAGTACATCACCCACCTCATGATACGATTATTCACAAACTTCGCAGAGTTCAGGTAGGTGAGGGGTTTGTGATCAGTCTGAAGCACGAATTTCACCCCTTGGAGGTAGAGTTCAAATTTTTTGATTCCCCACACGATGGCTAAACACTCTTTCTCCATGGTCGAGTAGTTCTTCTCGGCTCCTGACAGCTTCTTGCTGGCATAGCTGACCGGAAACGGTTTACCTCCATGCTCTTGCATCAGCATGGCGCCGATCCCTTCGTCCGATGCGTCTGTACGCAAGATGAACTCTTTGGCGGTATCAGGAAGGCGTAGCACCGGGTCTCGTGACATCAGGTCGCGCACGGTCTGGTATGCCTTCTCCTGAGCTGGTCCCCAGAGTATTCGGTTGGGGCATCCTTTTCGGGTCATGTCCGACAAAGGCGCCGTTATGGCAGCGAAGTTTGGAATGAACTCTCTGTAGTACCCAGCCAATCCAAGGAAGGATCGCACCTGCTTCTTGGTTTCAGGACGTGGCGCATTGAGGATCTTGGTGACGTTTTCCAACAAAAGCCCCTTTTGACCTTCCTTCAGTGAATGACCTATGAAGTCAACGTTGTCGGTCCCCAAAATGCACTTGCTGGGTCTCACGGTCAGATTGGCTTTTGTCAGGCGGGAAAACAGTTCCCTCAAAGTCTCCAGATGCTCTGCGAAGGTCTCCGTGTGGACTAGCAGATCATCCCAGTAGTACACAACATTCTTCATTCCTTTGAGCATTTTTCGCATTCCCCTCTTCAGGGTAGCACCACTGTTCACCATGCCAAAAGGCATCCGCAGGCACTCATACGTTCCGTCTGGAGTTGCAAAGGCGGTCTTTGGTATGTCCTCTTTGCGCACAGGAATCTGCCAATATCCCTTGCTGAGATCGATCTTTGAGAAGATCTTACTGCCAGTCAACCGTCGGAACAGATCAGCCGCCGTCGGCATTGGTTCAGGGTCAAACACGGTGATCTTATTCACTTTCCTGAAGTCAATGCATACCCTGTTTGTACCGTCTTTCTTCTTGACAACAACAACGGGAGATGAGTAAGGGGATGATGACTCACGGATGACCCCCATCTTCAACATGCTGTCGATGTCCTTCTTCAAGGATTCCCGAGCCTGAAACGGGATAGGGTATGGTTTTGAGCGAACAGGAACGTCAGATGTGAGGTGGACTTCATGTTCGACCAAGGACGTAGAGCCTGGAACATCAGAGAACCTATGGGTGAAGTCGCCCATAAAATCATGCAGCTCCTTCTGCTGATCTTCTGTCAGGTCAGGTCCTAGCTTGACGTCATCCACTCCCTCTTTCTTGTGGAGGTCTCCCAACTCCAGTAGTTCCTCACCGTCGAACTCGTCTAGTTCGGCTGGTTCTTCCGCACTTGCTGCGACCTGTACTGCTTCCGGAGGTCTCTCCACATACAGTTTCAGGAGGTTAGCGTGGTAGATCTTGGACTTCTTGCCGACATTCACCTTGTAGTCGTTGATCCCTACCACAGCCTCAACCTCGTATGGGCCTTTCCACTGCATCAGTAGTTTGTTGTGATCAGTGGGGAGCAGTATCAGCACTTTGTTACCTGGTGTAAACTTCCTGTTTACGGCTTTGCGGTCGTAGTAGTGCTTTCCACTATCCTGAGACTTTCTCAAGTTTTCTCTCGCAATCTCGAGAGTCTCCTCCAGTTTCTCTCGCAACTCGAACACGTACTGGTAACTGTTCTTCACTTCAGGTGTGTCCACATCTTTCGTCCACAATTCCTTCAGTATCTGCATCGGGCCTCTCACGGTCCGCCCGTACATCAGCTCGAACGGGGAGAATCCAGTGGACTCTTGTGGCACCTCCCTGTATGCAAATAGCAAGGCATTGATGTAGCGATGCCACTGCCTTGGCTGCTCACTGCATAGTTTCTTCAGCGTGGACTTCAGCGTCGCATTGAATTTTTCGACCAGCCCATTGCACATCGGGTGATAGGGTGTCGTAGTCAAGTGACGAATGCTCAGCAGCCTGTTGACCTCTTCCATGCATTCAGAGACAAACTGTGTCCCCAGGTCTGTGAGGATCTCTTCAGGAACCCCAATTCTGCTGAAAATGTCCACAAGTGCCTCGGCAACAGTCTCGGTGTCAATTTTCTTCAGAGGCACGGCTTCTGGGTACCTGGTTGCATAGTCTACCAGGGTCAGTACCCAACGATGACCCGCTTCACTTGGCGGTTTTATCTCGCCGATGAGGTCAATGGCCACCCTCTTGAAAGGTCGGTCGATCAAAGGCATCTTCTGCAACGGCACTTTCGGGACCCTTCCTCGAGGTATGGTTTTCTGGCAAATATCGCACGATCGGCAGAATCGAGTCACATCTGCATGCAGTCCTGGCCAGTAAAACGCAGCCTGGATTCTGTCCGATGTCTTCTTGACCCCCAGGTGACCTCCCATAATAGAGTCGTGGGCCACCTCCATCACCTGGCGCCTAAGTGGTTGAGGCACCAGAACTTGACGTAATGGCTTCCCACCGTTGACTCTCGGGTGCTGGAACACTCTGTACAGGATCTTGGCCTTTACTTCAAAGTGCACAGTGCCTTCGCCCTTAGTCATCTCCTTGACAGGACGACTCCTGTACTTTGTCAAGGTCAAATCAGCTTCCTGTAGCTGAATCAGCCGATCCCTGTCCACGACAGCAGTTGCAGAACTGTTGGTGACCCTGAGTGGCGTAGTTGTTTTGTCCTTCTTCGCCTGGGCTCTGGTCGTCACAGCACTTACAACCTGCGGCTGGTCGCGGCGATGCACAGTTGCTCTGTCATCTCGTAACAGTTCGCTGATATCTTCATTCGCGAATGGCAGTGGGTCTTCCTCCTCAGCAGCAGGCTGAGCTGAGCCCATTCTCCATTCGAAATCAGGGTCATCAGGACGTCTCGCACCCCCAATGTTCCCAATTAGTAGATCGTACAAGGGCTTCTTCAGGCAGACGGCCTCAACTTCTCCGGTGAAGTATGGAGTATCTATCTGGATCTTTGCCACTGGTGCCCTCACGCATTTGCTGTCAGCCATGAGCGTCCACTTGAAGTCACCAGTGAACTTCTCTGTTGGCACCAGATCCTCTTTGACAATGACTCCATTGCAGCCCGAATCTCTGAGAACAGTCACTTCCTGCTTCTCAACAAATCCCTTCGACACGGGCATGTTCGACACTGACACAGCTGCGCTGGCGACGACAGAGATTGACCTGCCATTGGCGAGTAGAAGCTGGCCATCAGATACACATTCTTCCACGTCCGATGGTGTAGCCACTTGCTCGGCAGCCCTTGGGAGTATGACGCTGCTCGCACATACTTGTTGGTTCGAGCCACTCGTTTGCCTCTTGTTGTCGTAATATCTCCGTCGATGTTCTTGCGCTTTGTCATTGACATGTCCGTTATTTTTCTTTTGGGGACAGTTGGCGACTCGGTGACCCTTGGCATTGCAATGGAAACACGTTATGTTCTGCCCTTCATTGGATGATGGTGCGGACTCAGTTTGTCCCTTGGCAGGTTGGTTTCCCTGGTTCCCGCTCTTCTGGAAAGGTTTCGATGACTTTGACGTCCCCAGGGTCCTTCCATGAGCAATGAGATAACGCTCAGCAGCATCAGTAATGTCCTTCATACCCCGCAGTTTTTGCTCTTCCAAGCGGGTCGCCAGGTCCTTCGGGCAGGCATTAAGGAATTGCTCCTACACGATCAAGTCCCGCAGACTCTCGTATGACTGCTCTTCACCTGATAACTCCAGCCACTTCTGCAGGTATGACGACAGGCGCTCCACAAACTGGCTCGGTGTCTCTCCAGACAATGGCTGGCATTCGCGGAAGCGTTGACGGTAGCCCCTTTCAGTGAAGTTGTAGCAACGCAACAGAGCTTCCTTCAGCACATCATAGTCTCTGGCGTCATCATTTGAGAGTCTAGTGTAGACCTCAAGTGCTGCCCCAGTCAAATGTGCGCTGAGTTGAATCGCCCAGTCGTCGCGCTGCCATCTAGCACTCTCAGCGAACCTCTCGAATCTTGCAAGGTAGCAGTCGATCTGGTCCTTCCCGTCAGCGAATGCTGGAAGTTTCGGTGCCCTGTGTAACATTTGCTGCTGGTTATCTCTTTGGCGTGGTGCCTCGTGCTCGTTTTGAACACGCACCATTTCTGTTTGAAGCTCTAAGCGTTTCGTCTCCATTTCTATCTGGAGCTCTAAGCGTTTCAGCTCAATTTGCCTTTCTTCACGCTGTGCTTCTCTTTCTCTTTCTTTTTCTTCACGCTGCGCTTGTCTTTCTTCACGCTGCGCTTGTCTTTCTTCACGCTGCGCCAGCAGTCGTGTCTGGGACTCGACGAACTCCGTCAACTGCTTGCCTTTTAGTCCCAGTTCAACTCCTTTTTCCCAGAACTCAGCCATTTTGGTCTTTTCCGGTGCGTTCGTCTGTATTCTTTTACAGCCCCGAACGTAGACGAATGTAGTCTTCTAAAAGAACACAGTCTCTACTGCACCTCCGATGCTTCTTTTGTCGCTGTTCACCTTCGTAGACGCAGGCTGCCACCCTCCTCGTCTAACGTGACGGCGCACTCTGCTCACGATACGTACACGACGTACCCCAGTCGTATTTCGTAGTATTAATGCACTAGCTCCGCGACGAAGTCCGTCTCGTCCAAACGGCAGCTAACCTCTGTAATCCCGATTCACTCCGGCGTCGCTCACCGTACCGAGCTGCGGCGATTACCAAACTCTTCACCAGTCACACCGAATCCACGGTTCCGTAGTCTCAATACTGATCCCTCAGGATACACCCGATTGATGGCTACCTCCTGTGACTGTCTTGACTGTCTTTGTTGCTGGAAAACCCTTGGCGTTAAACGTAGATCCTTGGCTTGGCCCCCAATTGTTACACGACACTTGAGATTGCCACAAGTTCTCAAATGTCGTATAGTTGTGTTCTTTTATTCTACGTCGCCCGTCTTCGCAGCAACAGAAAACAACTCGTCAAATTGAGTTCGAGGATTTATTCAGCATTCAATACATACAACTGCACAACGTAGCAGAACTCAAATAGAAGCTTTTTTAACATTCAAATCGCGCTGGCATATATAGTAAATACTCAATCTCGAGAATATTCTAGACCGAACACGATACAACTACATTATACGAGCCGTCTATGGACTAGAACAGTGACGCTCTCTGTGACGCACATCAAAAGCGCCGACGCACTTAATCCGAACGAACGCCACGAACTCACACTACAAACAGCGTGATAAACAACTTGTTTTGACAGGACTAGAAAGTTCACCTGCATTCTCGTCCAAGGATAAATATTGTGTTTACAAAATATAATATCGGTACTTTCCCACAAAGTACAAATAAGTCAACTACATTCAACACACAAAACTGAACCAAAGCTCAGCAACGGTAGCGTTTCCTAACACGTGGGTTTTCTTGTTGGGTGGTACATTTGCAAATCAACACCCAGATTTCTTTACCTTGCAGCGACTGAACAGACTTTTAATTTGAATTATTCCCTTTTATGCTCGAACTACACACGTTTTGAGTGCCTACGCTTGGCTCGGCCTGCCCTTGCTGTCTGTTTTTCATACTACGCGGTTGCACCTTCCCTTTACGTGTGACATACCTCTACATGTCACATCGCACCCTCCCTACCGTGAACAGTGGGAGGCGCATGTTAACACTATTGCCACATAGGTCAAAATACCGTTGTGAAGCCAACGAGCGTCATGAAGCCAACCACGATTGTCATTAAGCCAGCCACGAGCGTTTTGAAGTCAACCACGAGCGTTTTGAAGTCAACCATGAGCATTTTAAAGCCAGTTACGAGCGTTTTGAAGTCAACCATGAGCATTTTAAAGCCAGCCACGAGCGTTTTGAAGTCAACCATGAGCATTTTAAAGCCAGCCACGAGCGTTTTGAAGCCAGCTACGAGCGTTTTGAAGCCAGCAACGAGCGTTTTGAAGTCAACCATGAGCGTTTTAAAGCCAGTTACGAGCCTATTGAAGTCCACCACGAGCGTTTTGAAGCCAGCTACGAGCGTTCTGAAGCCAGCTACGAGCGTTTTGAAGTCAACCACGAGCGTTTTGAAGCCAACCACGAGCGTTTTGAAGTCAACCACGAGCGTTTTGAAGTCAACCACGAGCGTTTTGAAGCCAGTTACGAGCGTTTTGAAGTCAACCACGAGCGTTTTGAAGCCAGCCACGGGCGTTTTGAAGCCAACCACGAGTGTTTTAAAGCCAGTTACGAGCATTTTGAATTCAACCACGACCGTTTTGAAGCCGAATATGGGCGTTTTGAAGCCGAATATGGGCGTTTTGAAGCCAATCACGAGCGATTTGAAGCCGACTACGATCATTTTGAAGCCAGCCACGAGCGTCTTGAAGCCAACCACGAGCGTTTGGAAGCCAACCACGAGCGTTTGGAAGCCAACCACGAGCGTTTGGAAGCCAACCACAAGCGTTTGGAAGCCCGCCACGAGTTTGGAAGCCAGCTACGATCAATCAATCAATATGAGGCTTATATCGCGCGTATTCCGTGGGTACAGTTCTAAGCGCAGGGATTATTTTATTTTTATTTGTTTTTATGCAATTTATATCGCGCACATATTCAAGGCGCAGGGATTTATTTATGCCGTGTGAGATGGAATTTTTTTTACACAATACATCACGCATTCACATCGGCCAGCAGATCGCAGCCATTTCGGCGCATATCCTACTTTTCACGGCCTATTATTCCAAGTCACAGGGGTATTTTGGCGGACATTTTTATCTATGCCTATACTCCTTTGTCAGGAAAGACCCTTTTGTCTATCGTGGGATTTTTAACGTGCACACCCCAATGTAGTGTACACGAAGGGACCTCGGTTTTTCGTCTCATCCGAAAGACTAGCACTTGAACCCACCACCTAGGTTAGGAAAGGGGGGAGAAAATTGCTAACGCCCTGACCCAGGGTCGAACTCGCAACCTCTCGCTTCCGAGCGCAAGTGCGTTACCACTCGGCCACCCAGTCCTACGAGCGTTTGGAAGCCAACCACGAGCGTTTTGAAGCCAACCACGAGCGTTTTAAAGCCAGTTACGAGCGTTTTGAAGTCAACCACGAGCGTTTTGAAGCCGAATATGTGCGTTTTGAAGCCAATCACGAGCGTTTTGAAGCCAACCACGAGCGTTTTGAAGCCGAATATGTGCGTTTTAAAGCCAGTCACGAGCGTTTTGAAGCCGACTACGACCATTTTGAAGCCAGCCACGAGCGTCTTGAAGCCAACCACGAGCGTTTGGAAGCCAACCACGAACGCTTTGAAGCCAACCACGAGGGTTTTGAAGCCAGCCACAGCGTCTTGAAGCCAGCCACGAGCGTTTTGAAGCCAACCACAATCGTTTGTGTATAATAGTATGTTGCTTATATTGATGTGTTTTAATGTTGTTGTGTATAATAGTATGTTGCTTATATTGATGTGTTTTAATGTTGTTGTGTATAATAGTATGTTGCTTATATTGATGTGTTTTAGTGTTGTTGTGTATAATAGTATGTTGCTTATATTGATGTGTTTTAGTGTTGTTGTGTATAATAATATCCCATGACCTCCCTTCTTTGTCTCTGTTACTTCAGTATGGGTATATATGTTGTATTTTTATAGCTCAATAAATACATCATGGACTCCAAAAAATATATGATAGTGCAGATTCCGATTTGGGCAAAGGACTACTTTCCTCCCGACCTTTGACCTCGCGCCGAACAATGTGACACATTTGTATGAAGTTCTAAAATCGTATTGCACGGCTCAGAAAACCATATCAGTTGCACGCAAAAATGAATCTCAGAACTGATCTGATGTATGAGATGCAATAAGCAAAAGTTTCTTTCATTATGAAAGCAATGCAGGTCGAAAAAAACGAACATTCAACTTACAAGATAACCGCCAGATGCTAGCGAACCAAAACAAAAACACGAGTACCCTCCCCTTGCATCGTTAGCAGACGACTTTTGAGAATCTGTCGGTAGTGTGTTTTGGTGTGCGCCTTCAGCTATCAAACATCGGCTGTTTCACGTGTTTTGCGAGCAAGTCTACTCTTTTGCCTGGCTCTGCAGTAAGTCCACATATTTTTCCGTAATCCAGTCATATTCCTTCAAAATGCAATCAATCGGCGGTGACAGACGTGTCGGTCGCGTTTTCCTCACCCATACCAGTTTAAGTTCATCCATGCAAACACACTCGCAAAACAGTTTATCACGTTGATTCATTTCAAATTGGGAGCAAATGGTTAAATCTAAACCTACATATTTGTTCCCTAAAATTTGCTTCTCTGTCAATAAGCTTAATTACACACGTTCGAGAAAAACAACGTGGAATCGATTCTGAATCGAGTAAGCCAAATGGGTCCCAAACCCGTTTCGCCCGTTCTGCCGACCTGAAACGCAAAACAAAAGAATTGTGCGCTTCAACTAAATTAATTTCTATTCGACTTCATTACTTTCTTGCAACTTATGAACCTTTACTTGAAGCTTTTAAATGGTCTGAAAGTAGTGTTACCGCGTACTTATCGATGCACTCATTCGTTTTATTTTTTCAGCGACGGTCACTTAGTTTAAGGTTGCAAAAGGGCTAAGTCTCGCTGGCAACAGTTTTACCCTGCACAGATCGCAACAGTGCCGCTAGTAGTCTACACTTTGTGTTTGATGGTAGAATGGGATATACAGATTACAACACTCGTGGTTTTTTATATGGCTTGTATTTCAGTCAAGACCCAGCGGGAATATCAATCGAGAGCCACTCGCCAGAGGCTCGTGTCTCCCGATGATATTCATCCGCTGGGTCTTGACTGAAATACAAGCCATATAAAAAAAACCACGAGTGTTGTAACCTATACGTATGTTGCTTATATTGATGTGTTTTAATGTTGTTGTGTATAATAGTATGTTGCTTATATTGATGTGTTTTAATGTTGTTGTGTATAATAGTATGTTGCTTATATTGATGTGTTTTAATGTTGTTGTGTATAATAGTATGTTGCTTATATTGATGTGTTTTAATGTTGTTGTGTATAATAGTATGTTGCTTATATTGATGTGTTTTAATGTTGTTGTGTATAATAGTATGTTGCTTATATTGATGTGTTTTAATGTTGTTGTGTATAATAGTATGTTGCTAATATTGATGGGTTTTAATGTTGTTGTGTATAATAGTATGTTGCTTATATTGATGTGTTTTAGTGTTGTTGTGTATAATAGTATGTTGCTTATATTGATGTGTTTTAGTGTTGTTGTGTATAATAGTATGTTGCTAATATTGATGGGTTTTAATGTTGTTGTGTATAATAGTATGTTGCTTATATTGATGGGTTTTAATGTTGTTGTGTATAATAGTATGTTGCTTATATTGATGTGTTTTAGTGTTGTTGTGTATAATAGTATGTTGCTTATATTGATGTGTTTTAGTGTTGTTGTGTATAATAGTATGTTGCTTATATTGATGTGTTTTAATGTTGTTGTGTATAATAGTATGTTGCTTATATTGATGTGTTTTAGTGTTGTTGTGTATAATAGTATGTTGCTTATATTGATGTGTTTTAGTGTTGTTGTGTATAATAGTATGTTGCTTATATTGATGTGTTTTAGTGTTGTTGTGTATAATAGTATGTTGCTTATATTGATGTGTTTTAATGTTGTTGTGTATAATAGTATGTTGCTTATATTGATGTGCTTTAGTGTTGTTGTGTATAATAGTATGTTGCTTATATTGATGTGTTTTAGTGTTGTTGTGTATAATAGTATGTTGCTAATATTGATGGGTTTTAATGTTGTTGTGTATAATAGTATGTTGCTTATATTGATGTGTTTTAGTGTTGTTGTGTATAATAGTATGTTGCTTATATTGATGTGTTTTAATGTTGTTGTGTATAATAGTATGTTGCTTATATTGATGTGTTTTAGTGTTGTTGTGTATAATAGTATGTTGCTTATATTGATGTGTTTTAATGTTGTTGTGTATAATAGTATGTTGCTTATATTGATGTGTTTTAATGTTGTTGTGTATAATAGTATGTTGCTTATATTGATGTGTTTTAATGTTGTTGTGTATAATAGTATGTTGCTTATATTGATGTGTTTTAATGTTGTTGTGTATAATAGTATGTTGCTTATATTGATGTGTTTTAGTGTTGTTGTGTATAATAGTATGTTGCTTATATTGATGTGTTTTAGTGTTGTTGTGTATAATAGTATGTTGCTTATATTGATGTGTTTTAATGTTGTTGTGTATAATAGTATGTTGCTTATATTGATGTGTTTTAGTGTTGTTGTGTATAATAGTATGTTGCTTATATTGATGTGTTTTAATGTTGTTGTGTATAATAGTATGTTGCTTATATTGATGTGTTTTAGTGTTGTTGTGTATAATAGTATGTTGCTTATATTGATGTGTTTTAATGTTGTTGTGTATAATAGTATGTTGCTTATATTGATGTGTTTTAATGTTGTTGTGTATAATAGTATGTTGCTTATATTGATGTGTTTTAATGTTGTTGTGTATAATAGTATGTTGCTTATATTGATGTGTTTTAGTGTTGTTGTGTATAATAGTATGTTGCTTATATTGATGTGTTTTAGTGTTGTTGTGTATAATAGTATGTTGCTTATATTGATGTGTTTTAATGTTGTTGTGTATAATAGGATGTTGCTTATATTGATGTGTTTTAGTGTTGTTGTGTATAATAGTATGTTGCTTATATTGATGTGTTTTAGTGTTGTTGTGTATAATAGTATGTTGCTTATATTGATGTGTTTTAATGTTGTTGTGTATAATAGGATGTTGCTTATATTGATGTGTTTTAGTGTTGTTGTGTATAATAGGATGTTGCTTATATTGATGTGTTTTAATGTTGTTGTGTATAATAGTATGTTGCTTATATTGATGTGTTTTAGTGTTGTTGTGTATAATAGTATGTTGCTTATATTGATGTGTTTTAATGTTGTTGTGTATAATAGTATGTTGCTTATATTGATGTGTTTTAATGTTGTTGTGTATAATAGTATGTTGCTTATATTGATGTGTTTTAATGTTGTTGTGTATAATAGTATGTTGCTTATATTGATGTGTTTTAATGTTGTTGTGTATAATAGGATGTTGCTTATATTGATGTGTTTTAATGTTGTTGTGTATAATAGTATGTTGCTTATATTGATGTGTTTTAGTGTTGTTGTGTATAATAGTATGTTGCTTATATTGATGTGTTTTAATGTTGTTGTGTATAATAGCATGTTGCTTATATTGATGTGTTTTAGTGTTGTTGTGTATAATAGGATGTTGCTTATATTGATGTGTTTTAATGTTGTTGTGTATAATAGTATGTTGCTTATATTGATGTGTTTTAATGTTGTTGTGTATAATAGGATGTTGCTTATATTGATGTGTTTTAGTGTTGTTGTGTATAATAGTATGTTGCTTATATTGATGTGTTTTAGTGTTGTTGTGTATAATAGTATGTTGCTTATATTGATGTGTTTTAATGTTGTTGTGTATAATAGGATGTTGCTTATATTGATGTGTTTTAATGTTGTTGTGTATAATAGTATGTTGCTTATATTGATGTGTTTTAATGTTGTTGTGTATAATAGTATGTTGCTTATATTGATGTGTTTTAGTGTTGTTGTGTATAATAGTATGTTGCTTATATTGATGTGTTTTAGTGTTGTTGTGTATAATAGTATGTTGCTTATATTGATGTGTTTTAGTGTTGTTGTGTATAATAGTATGTTGCTTATATTGATGTGTTTTAGTGTTGTTGTGTATAATAGTATGTTGCTTATATTGATGTGTTTTAATGTTGTTGTGTATAATAGTATGTTGCTTATATTGATGTGTTTTAGTGTTGTTGTGTATAATAGTATGTTGCTTATATTGATGTGTTTTAGTGTTGTTGTGTATAATAGTATGTTGCTTATATTGATGTGTTTTAGTGTTGTTGTGTATAATAGTATGTTGCTTATATTGATGTGTTTTAGTGTTGTTGTGTATAATAGTATGTTGCTTATATTGATGTGTTTTAATGTTGTTGTGTATAATAGTATGTTGCTTATATTGATGTGTTTTAGTGTTGTTGTGTATAATAGTATGTTGCTTATATTGATGTGTTTTAGTGTTGTTGTGTATAATAGTATGTTGCTTATATTGATGTGTTTTAATGTTGTTGTGTATAATAATATGTTGCTTATATTGATGTGTTTTAATGTTGTTGTGTATAATAGTATGTTGCTTATATTGATGTGTTTTAATGTTGTTGTGTATAATAGTATGTTGCTTATATTGATGTGTTTTAGTGTTGTTGTGTATAATAGTATGTTGCTTATATTGATGTGTTTTAATGTTGTTGTGTATAATAGTATGTTGCTTATATTGATGTGTTTTAATGTTGTTGTGTATAATAGTATGTTGCTTATATTGATGTGTTTTAATGTTGTTGTGTATAATAGTATGTTGCTTATATTGATGTGTTTTAGTGTTGTTGTGTATAATAGTATGTTGCTAATATTGATGGGTTTTAATGTTGTTGTGTATAATAGTATGTTGCTTATATTGATGTGTTTTAGTGTTGTTGTGTATAATAGTATGTTGCTTATATTGATGTGTTTTAATGTTGTTGTGTATAATAGTATGTTGCTTATATTGATGTGTTTTAATGTTGTTGTGTATAATAGTATGTTGCTTATATTGATGGGTTTTAGTGTTGTTGTGTATAATAGTATGTTGCTTATATTGATGTGTTTTAATGTTGTTGTGTATAATAGTATGTTGCTTATATTGATGTGTTTTAATGTTGTTGTGTATAATAGTATGTTGCTTATATTGATGGGTTTTAGTGTTGTTGTGTATAATAGTATGTTGCTTATATTGATGTGTTTTAGTGTTGTTGTGTATAATAGTATGTTGCTTATATTGATGGGTTTTAATGTTGTTGTGTATAATAGTATGTTGCTTATATTGATGTGTTTTAGTGTTGTTGTGTATAATAGTATGTTGCTTATATTGATGTGTTTTAGTGTTGTTGTGTATAATAGTATGTTGCTTATATTGATGTGTTTTAATGTTGTTGTGTATAATAGTATGTTGCTTATATTGATGTGTTTTAATGTTGTTGTGTATAATAGTATGTTGCTTATATTGATGTGTTTTAATGTTGTTGTGTATAATAGTATGTTGCTTATATTGATGTGTTTTAATGTTGTTGTGTATTTATTGTCAGCCACAATGTAGTTTTCAAATTGAGATCATAAAGCAGTACATTTTATTGCATTGCATTTAAAAGCTAGCAACTCAATTTTTGTCTCATTCTGAATACCTATCTGCTTGTCTGTCTTTGTGAGTGTGTTCGTGTTTATTTTAGCTATTCTTCTTTCACATTTTGTCTTCTTTCTGTGCGTGTTTTATATGATTGTGTGCATTCCATGGGATGTCATCTAGACCTGCACCCTATTATACTTGTAAGTAAAGTTTACTCGGTCTTGTTCTGTTTGTCAGCAGATATGTCTATTTGCATTCCTTTTAGTATGTTTTTTTCTCTCTCTGCGGAACAGACAATCCCTGACCTTACGAAGTATGTTTGTTAACGGCAGTCACCGCTTTTTTGCGCGCGTGGTTTGTCTTTTTTTCGACATTTTTGTTAAAAGGATTTTGGCTGGTTATGATGTATTTCTGATAGTTCAGACTTTCTTTTATTTTTACCTGAGGTTTATGTGCAATTTGACAAATCATTGTAGAAAATGTAATGACTTGAAGTACTTACTTAACCCATTCAGGTACAAAATGTAATCGAGTAGCTGCTAACTGGATTTAAAATCAAATTTAACTTTATACGTAAGTGAGCCCCCTTTCTGTGACGCTCATTCTACTGCTGCATTAGTTTTCAATTCTGTTCCAGAGACAGTACAAGATCACCTTGAACAAAGAAGAGGAGGCCCGATAAATCCAATGATGCGTACATTTCAAGTATTATGTCAGATTTCAAAAAGCAGTAACTAGTCTATGGTTTTGTAATTTTACCGACAAAGTTTTGTCTTACATAACCGTACAGGTTATGCGCAATTCCATTAACATTTGAATTCTGTTTAAACGTAGCATTGACCATAAAATAATCCTTCCCGCATTCGTCCCAGAAGGTGTTAAGGGAGAATAAACAGAATTACAACGCAACGGTGCGCTCGAAAGACATTGACAAATGCGACTACTGATGGGTTGCACTGTTCAAAGATGACATTTACACTTTATGTGGATTGTGCGTCAGGCTAACTGTCACAAGGCATAACATTCCCTGAGCTGCTTCTATAACAAATAAACTATACTCTGCACATGTCATCAACTGTAAATACAATTTCAGGCCGGCCCGGCCCGAGACTGCCGTTTATCCGGCTAAAACCAGTGTGTTCCAGCCTAATTGATGGTCATTAATATTTACAAACGAGATTTGTGCGAACAAGCCACCTTTTTGAACTTTCGAACTCGCAGGATCTTCGCCCGAGTTTGTTTCGATCCGGCTAAAACCTGTTTGTTTTAGTTACATGGATGAACCTAGGCCGTTAATTTATTTGCAGATGTCAGTTTGCTCGGACAAGCGATTTATCTGAACTCCCTAACAATTGATTTACTTTTGACCCGGTTCAAACCAGCTTGCTTCAGTTTAATCAGTACTTTACCCATTAAGCCATCATTTCACTACAAGAAGTAGAATTTCCCGACAAGCCACCTTGCAGAACTTTCAAACTTACAGGTACAACAATCATTATCATAGCCCATGGCATACACCCAGGTGTTGATCATTATCATAGCCCATGGCATACACCCCGGTGTTGCTGGGTTTTTCTTGTGTCGGAGAATCTACTGAAATGGGCATACACGTTAAAGTTAAAGAAGAGCAACGCAACATGTTTTCCCGAACATGAACAAATTCGGCAGATTTAAAAAAATACAAGTCGCGTAAGGCGAAATTACTACATTTAGTCAAGCTGTGGAACTCACAGAATGAAGCTGAACGTAGTCCGCCGCTAGTGCAAAAGGCAGTGAAAGTGACGAGCCTGTTTGGCGCGGTAGCGGTTGTGCTGTGCTTCATAGCACGCTTTACTGTACCTCTCTTCGTTTTAACTTTCTGAGCGTGTTTTTAATCCAAACATATCATATCTATATGTTTTTGGAATCAGGAACCGACAAGGAATAAGATGAAATAGTTTTTAAATTGATTTCGGAAATTTAATTTTGATCATAATTCTTAATATTTTTAATTTTTAGAGCTTGTTTTTAATCCAAATATAACATATTTATATGTTTTTGGAATCAGAAAATGATGAAGAATAAGATGAACGTAAATTAGAATCGTTTTATAAACAAAATATTTTTGTTTACAACTTTCAGATGTTTAATGACCAAAGTCATTAATTACTTTTTAAGCCACCAAGCTGA
>NC_090247.1:184501-189501 GCF_037325665.1 Littorina saxatilis | reverse complement strand
GTGTGTGTGTGTGTGTGTGTGTGTGTGTGTGTGTGTGTGTGTGTGTGTGTGTGTGTGTGTGTGTGTGTGTGTGTGTGTGTGTGTGTGTGTGTGTGTGTGTGTGTGTGTGTGTGTGTGTGTGTGTGTGTGTGACGGAGTGATTGAGTTTGTGTTACTGTTTGTCGATTTCTTACGTGAGCCTCGAAGGCTTCGTCTCTTGTTTTTCAATCAAATTGATTGAAATTTTTGTAAGGCAATCTTCGACAAAGGCCAGACTTCGGTATTGCATTTCAGGTTGGTGGCCTAAAAATTAATTAATGACTTTGGTCTTGAAAATTGTAATAATATTTGTTTTTATATAAAACGATCCAAATTTACGTTCATCTTATTCTACATCATTTTCGGATTCCAAAAGCATATAAATATGTTATATTTGGATTAAAAACAAGCTCTGAAAATTGAAAATATAAAAATTATGATCAAAATCAAATTTCCGAAATCGATTCAAAAACAATTTCATCTTATTTCTTGTCGGTTCCTGATTCCAAAAACATATAGATATGATATGTTTGGATTAAAAACACGCTCCGAAAGTTAAAACGAAGAGAGGTACAGAAAAGCGTGCTATGCAGCACAGCGCAACCACTACCGCGCTGAACAGGCTCGTCAGTTTCACTCCGTTATGCACAAGCGGCGGACTACGGTCATTGTGAAAAAATGCAGTGCGTTCAGTTTCATTCTGTGAGTTCCACAGCTTGACTAAATGTAGTAATTTCGCCTTACGCGACTTGTTTTGGTTTTGTTTCATGTTTTTTAAGGTGGCGGTTAAATCAAATAATACGTACGAAAGTCACAGTGATAGTCGTTAATGACTGAAGTGATTAGTTTTCCCCGATAACATACTGTGACTTATTGGATCCTGGCAGTGAGGAGGGATTACATACTGTGACTTATTGGATCCTGGCAGTGAGGAGGGATTACATACTGTGACTTATTGGATCCTGGCAGTGAGGAGGGATTACATACTGTGACTTATTGGATCCTGGCAGTGAGGAGGGATAACATACTGTGACTTATTGGATCCTGGCAGTGAGGAGGGTATCACCATTAATGAATGAAGTAGTTAGTTTTCCCCGATTACATACTGTGACTTATTGGATCCTGGCAGTGAGGAGGGATTACATACTGTGACTTATTGGATCCTGGCAGTGAGGAGGGTATCACCGTTAATGAATGAAGTGATTAGTTTTCCCCGATTACATACTGTGACTTATTGGATCCTGGCAGTGAGGAGGGTATCACCGTTAATGAATGAAGTGATTAGTTTTCCCCGATAACATACTGTGACTTATTGGATCCTGGCAGTGAGGAGGGTATCACCGTTAATGACTGAAGTGATTAGTTTTCCCCGATAACATACTGTGACTTACTGGATCCTGGCAGTGAGGAGGGTATCACCGTTAATGACTGAAGTGATTAGTTTTCCCCGATAACATACTGTGACTTATTGGAACCTGGCAGTGAGGAGGGATTACATACTGTGACTTATTGGAACCTGGCAGTGAGGAGGGTATCACCGCACCAGTTAGTCTACATCCTGATGTACCCGTGTTTGCATGTTTGGTGTTGATTATCTGCTAGAGAAAGGACTTGATATTTTGCAAAAATATGATATGCAAATGGCGTCCATAATGAATATTTTGCTGATCATTGACTTCACTACAACTACAATGCTACAACTACAATGCTACAACTACAATGCTACAACTACAATGCTACAATGGGTGCCAACATTGCAACCCCGTTTGTTATCGTAGCGCAGAGTTTGTAACCTTACAAAGTCGCTGATAAGCTCGTACACATACATCATGTTGACCCAGTTTGTTATCGTAGCGCAGAGTTTGTAACCTTACAAAGTCGCTGATAAACTCGTACACATACATCATGTTGACCCAGTTTTGTTCGTGAGTGAGTGAAGGCCCAGATTGAGAGGCGCCTGTGGGCCGTTAACTTTATATCGTTTAAAAACATATTTCTGATAAAACAAAAAGTGCAAAATGCATAAAGAGACCTGTGCGCAGTTCGTTTTGGAGTTTAGAATGAAGACACCGCACACCAGGAATACCTTAATAAAATGTGTGTTTGAAACGTTCAAATATTCAAAGGCATATTTCTGATTAAAACAAAGAGTATAAGTGCCTAAAGAGACATGTGCACAGCTCGGTTTGGAGTTTAGAATGAAGACACCACACACCAGGAATACCTGGATAAAAGCAGTGTTTGAAACGTTCAATTATTCAAACATTAAACGCTCTGCTAAGGTAGTCATCTTGGACCGCGAATTCGCGATTTGTGACATGTGTGTTTTCACACGTCCTATTTGTTGTTGTCTCGGATAGCAGTATACTTGCTAGATTCTGGATTGAATTGTTGTCTCGGATAGCAGTATACTTGCTAGATTCTGGATTGAATTGTTGTCTCGGATAGCAGTATACTTGCTAGATTCTGGATTGAATTGTTGTCTCGGATAGCAGTATACTTGCTAGATTATGGATTGAATTGTTGTCTCGGATAGCAGTGTACTTGCTAGATTCTGGATTGAATTGTTGTCTCGGATAGCAGTATACTTGCTAGATTCTGGATTGAATTTCCTAAAAAATCAAACCTGTTTTGTCAGCTAGACGCATGCGTTTTCATAGTTGTAGATCATTGTAGAAAAATGTAGTTGTAGATAAATGTCAGTCACGCATCTACTGCCTTCAGAAACTTAGGAAGTTGAATGTGAACTCTTCTATCCTTCAAACTTTCTACCGCTCTTTCATCGAGTCTGTCATCACTTTTGGTTTTGTGTCCTGGTATGGAGGTCTGAGTGTGAAGAACAGGAATGTCTTAGTGCGAATGGTGAATGTCAGTAGCAAGGTGATTGGCAGGCAGCAAGCAAGTGTGGAGTCCCTGTATGAAAAGCGTGTGGTGAGAAAGAGTAGGCGGATAGCTTCAGATAGGTCCCATGTCCTAGCCCACCTCTATGAACTCCTTCCCTCTGGCCGTAGACTTCGCACGCACAAAGCTAGGACACTCAGGCTGCAAAACAGCTTCATCCCCAAATCCATCACCCTTAGCAACATGTAAACACATCCACATACCCGACTCAGCCCCTCTTCTGCCAGTGCAATCAGTAGTAATGTACATGTATGTATTGGTTTTATTTACAACCGTATATTTCCTGCGATATATGGTATGTTATGATATTTTGCAATGATGTTTAGCCATAGTTCGTTATACGCGTAGGTGTGCGAGAATATGTAAGCGCAGTGCTTTAAAGATGTCCATGTTATATAGTGCTATATGTTTTATGTAAAATCAATGTCTTGTTTGTATTATTGTTATGTACCACCCCTGAATTTCTCTATGAGATAATAAAGTATTCTTATTCTTATTTTCGAGTGAAGATGCGTCTTAATTATAGTATCAATCAATCAATCAATATGAGGCTTATATCGCGCGTATTCCGTGGGTACAGTTCTGAGCGCAGGGATTTTTATTTTAAAAAAAGAAAAGAAATTATGCAATTTATATCGCGCACATATTCAAGGCGCAGGGATTTATTTATGCCGTGTGAGATGGAATTTTTGTTACACAATACATCACGCATTCACATCGGCCAGCAGATCGCAGCCATTTCGGCGCATATCCTACTTTTCACGGCCTATTATTCCAAGTCACACGGGTATTTTGGTGGACATTTTTATCTATGCCTATACAATTTTGCCAGGAAAGACCCTTTTGTCAATCGTGGGATCTTTAACGTGCACACCCCAATGTAGTGTAACACCCTGACCCAGGGTCGAACTCGCAACCTCTCGCTTCCGAGCGCAAGTGCGTTACTACTCGGCCACCCAGTCCACAGTATGGTGACTTGTCCTTCGACTTCTTATGATCAAGTTCCCTAAATAACGTTTCCCAAATGACGCAATATAATCAGTATAATTATCTTTAAAATGTGTTCACATCAGTGCATGTTTCGCTTTTGTCGTGCTCTTACTTACCAAAATTGTTCAAGCGCCTGTGGTTGCATTATAGCACAATCGGCGAGTTGATTGTTGTGTTTATCACACGGTCTCATCGTTCTTTTTAGTGTTGACTAAGTTGTAATCAGCTTTCACATCATTTTAGAGTTGCCTGTGTGGTTCACATGTGAGTACGGGTGAGTGAGTGAGTGAGTGAGTGAGTGAGTGAGTGAGTGTGTGTGTGTGTGTGGTGTGTGTGTGTGTGTTTGTGCGTGCGTGCGTGCGTGCGTGCGTGTGTGTGTGTGTTTGTGCGTGTGCGTTTGTTTGTTTGTGTGTGTGTGTGTGTGTGTGTGTATTTGTCTGTGTGTGCGTGCGTGTGTGTGTGTGTGTGTGTGCGTACGTGCGGGCGTTTGTGTGTGTGTATGTGTGTGTGTGCGTGCGTTTGTGCGTGTGTGCATGCGCCGTTCCCCTGCATCAAATTTATAGGGCTGAGTGAACAGAGTCTAGTTGATGCTTTGAATGAAGTCACAAGGTCATGCAGCATTAATGATGTCTCCCTTGCAAGACTCTAGTGAACCTACATTGCAGTAATGGTCCACTAGCTTCCATGAACTCGAGCATCGAGAGTATTTTAGTATAATGTCAGGCCATATTTAATAACTGCTGTACCACATTTGTACGACTCTGCAAGACTGCACAGAACCTGCATTGCGGTAATATGATACCCATTTACTCATACGAACTCGAACAGGGAGAGTATGTGTCGTACAAGGTCAGGTCAGTCTCATGTCCCTGGCGACTGATAACCCAGCGCTTGTGCACGCGTCACTTTATTCCCAAATGTTCTGTTCTGTACTCGGTAAAGTGCATTCACTAAAAGCAAGAGGGTTTGTGACACCAGTTTTAACTGACTCCTAACCAGAACAGAAGGTAAGAACTTAAAAACGTTCGTGCATGGTGTGGCCTTTATGCAACGTAAAGCGTGCACCGTGTGTGATCATGATGCTGTTAAAT
>NC_090247.1:172001-182001 GCF_037325665.1 Littorina saxatilis | reverse complement strand
GAGAGAGAGAGAGAGAGAGAGAGAGAGAGAGGGCGGAGGAGAGGGGGGGGAGTGAGAGAGAAAGAGGTAGATAGAGTAAGTACGTAGTGTGTGTATTTTGTACGTTCTCTCGCATCTGTTTGCGCTGAAAGCATGATTTGTGAAAAGAAAATGGTTTTCTTTCTTTTATAGATGAGCTATATCTTTGTTTTCAATTTATATTTGCAGGTAGAACGACCAGTGCCTGAACCTGGCCCGGGTGGTAAGGATTCATTTGAGTTTCAATGTATATTTTCAGGTAGAACGACCAGTGCCTGAACCTGGCCCGGGTGGTAAGGATTCATTTCAGTTTCAATGTATATTTGCAGGTAGAACGACCAGTGCCTGAACCTGGCCCGGGTGGTAAGGATTCATTTCAGTTTCATTGTTGCTCATAGTGAAATAATGAGACGTTCATCTGCAAACAAGTAATTTATTTCGCTGCATTATTGCTTTTTCAGATCTTCACAGTACATTAACGCATATTTGTTCTTGGGAATAATTCAGACTGCATTTACACGAACATTTCCTGTCATAAAATCATCACTCGTTTGTTTTGTAGAAGTTCTCCTGCGGTGATACACTAGACACAAACAGACACCTGTCTATTCGATTAAACTCCTTCCAGAGGTTCAGCTGAGCATGCGCAAGATCGGCATCTGCGGAAGTGACGTGCACTACTGGGTGAGCGGCTCCATTGGCCCCTTCGTGGTGAAGGACCCCATGCTGTTGGGTCACGAGTGCAGCGGGGTCGTCTCCAAGCTCGGCCAGGGGGTCACACACCTTAAAGTGGGTCAGTACACTTTATTGTCGTGTTGTTCTTGTAACCTAGACGGCATGTGCGGCATTCCATGAACAATGCAAGACAATCACTGCCTGGAGAACGGAGTTGGTGGCATTACGGGTAACTGATGTGTCCTCAGTGTAGCGGGGTCATCTCTGAGCCAGACCAAGCTTTCAAGCATCTCAAGCAAGACTAATCACGCGTGGAAACCCCAGAACAAAACTGAATGATTAGCAATAACTCACTGTTTAGAAGTTTAAGATGAAAGCTGGCAGACTAATCACGCGTGGAAACCCCAGAACAAAACTGAATGATTAGCAATAACTCACTGTTTAGAAGTTTAAGATGAAAGCTGGCAGACTAAACACGCGTGGAACCCCAGAACAAAACTGAATGATTAGCAATAACTCACTGTTTAGAAGTTTAAGATACAAGCTGGCAGACTAAACACGCGTGGAAACCCCAGAACAAAACTGAATGATTAGCAATAACTCACTGTTTAGAAGTTTAAGATGAAAGCTGGCAGACTAAACACGCGTGGAAACCCCAGAACAAAACTGAATGATTAGCAATAACTCACTGTTTAGAAGTTTAAGATGAAAGCTGGCAGACTAATCACGCGTGGAAACCCCAGAACAAAACTGAATGATTAGCAATAACTCACTGTTTAGAAGTTTAAGATGAAAGCTGGCAGACTAATCACGCGTGGAAACCCCAGAACAAAACTGAATGATTAGCAATAACTCACTGTTTAGAAGTTTAAGATGAAAGCTGGCAGACTAATCACGCGTGGAAACCCCAGAACAAAACTGAATGATTAGCAATAACTCACTGTTTAGAAGTTTAAGATGAAAGCTGGCAGACTAATCACGCGTGGAAACCCCAGAACAAAACTGAATGATTAGCAATAACTCACTGTTTAGAAGTTTAAGATGAAAGCTGGCAGACTAAACACGCGTGGAAACCCCAGAACAAAACTGAATGATTAGCAATAACTCACTGTTTAGAAGTTTAAGATGAAAGCTGGCAGACTAATCACGCGTGGAAACCCCAGAACAAAACTGAATGATTAGCAATAACTCACTGTTTAGAAGTTTAAGATGAAAGCTGGCAGACTAATCACGCGTGGAAACCCCAGAACAAAACTGAATGATTAGCAATAACTCACTGTTTAGAAGTTTAAGATGAAAGCTGGCAGACTAATCACGCGTGGAAACCCCAGAACAAAACTGAATGATTAGCAATAACTCACTGTTTAGAAGTTTAAGATGAAAGCTGGCAGACTAATCACGCGTGGAAACCCCAGAACAAAACTGAATGATTAGCAATAACTCACTGTTTAGAAGTTTAAGATGAAAGCTGGCAGACTAATCACGCGTGGAAACCCCAGAACAAAACTGAATGATTAGCAATAACTCACTGTTTAGAAGTTTAAGATGAAAGCTGGCAGACTAAACACGCGTGGAAACCCCAGAACAAAACTGAATGATTAGCAATAACTCACTGTTTAGAAGTTTAAGATGAAAGCTGGCAGACTAATCACGCGTGGAAACCCCAGAACAAAACTGAATGATTAGCAATAACTCACTGTTTAGAAGTTTAAGATGAAAGCTGGCAGACTAATCACGCGTGGAAACCCCAGAACAAAACTGAATGATTAGCAATAACTCACTGTTTAGAAGTTTAAGATGAAAGCTGGCAGACTAATCACGCGTGGAAACCCCAGAACAAAACTGAATGATTAGCAATAACTCACTGTTTAGAAGTTTAAGATGAAAGCTGGCAGACTAATCACGCGTGGAAACCCCAGAACAAAACTGAATGATTAGCAATAACTCACTGTTTAGAAGTTTAAGATGAAAGCTGGCAGACTAATCACGCGTGGAAACCCCAGAACAAAACTGAATGATTAGCAATAACTCACTGTTTAGAAGTTTAAGATGAAAGCTGGCAGACTAAACACGCGTGGAAACCCCAGAACAAAACTGAATGATTAGCAATAACTCACTGTTTAGAAGTTTAAGATGAAAGCTGGCAGACTAAACACGCGTGGAAACCCCAGAACAAAACTGAATGATTAGCAATAACTCACTGTTTAGAAGTTTAAGATGAAAGCTGGCAGACTAATCACGCGTGGAAACCCCAGAACAAAACTGAATGATTAGCAATAACTCACTGTTTAGAAGTTTAAGATGAAAGCTGGCAGACTAATCACGCGTGGAAACCCCAGAACAAAACTGAATGATTAGCAATAACTCACTGTTTAGAAGTTTAAGATGAAAGCTGGCAGACTAATCACGCGTGGAAACCCCAGAACAAAACTGAATGATTAGCATTAACTCACTGTTTAGAAGTTTAAGATGAAAGCTGGCAGACTAATCACGCGTGGAAACCCCAGAACAAAACTGAATGATTAGCAATAACTCACTGTTTAGAAGTTTAAGATGAAAGCTGGCAGACTAATCACGCGTGGAAACCCCAGAACAAAACTGAATGATTAGCAATAACTCACTGTTTATAAGTTTAAGATGAAAGCTGGCAGACTAATCACGCGTGGAAACCCCAGAACAAAACTGAATGATTAGCAATAACTCACTGTTTAGAAGTTTAAGATGAAAGCTGGCAGACTAATCACGCGTGGAAACCCCAGAACAAAACTGAATGATTAGCATTAACTCACTGTTTAGAAGTTTAAGATGAAAGCTGGCAGACTAATCACGCGTGGAAACCCCAGAACAAAACTGAATGATTAGCAATAACTCACTGTTTAGAAGTTTAAGATGAAAGCTGGCAGACTAATCACGCGTGGAAACCCCAGAACAAAACTGAATGATTAGCAATAACTCACTGTTTAGAAGTTTAAGATGAAAGCTGGCAGACTAAACACGCGTGGAAACCCCAGAACAAAACTGAATGATTAGCAATAACTCACTGTTTAGAAGTTTAAGATGAAAGCTGGCAGACTAAACACGCGTGGAAACCCCAGAACAAAACTGAATGATTAGCAATAACTCACTGTTTAGAAGTTTAAGATGAAAGCTGGCAGACTAATCACGCGTGGAAACCCCAGAACAAAACTGAATGATTAGCAATAACTCACTGTTTAGAAGTTTAAGATGAAAGCTGGCAGACTAATCACGCGTGGAAACCCCAGAACAAAACTGAATGATTAGCAATAACTCACTGTTTAGAAGTTTAAGATGAAAGCTGGCAGACTAATCACGCGTGGAAACCCCAGAACAAAACTGAATGATTAGCAATAACTCACTGTTTAGAAGTTTAAGATGAAAGCTGGCAGACTAATCACGCGTGGAAACCCCAGAACAAAACTGAATGATTAGCAATAACTCACTGTTTAGAAGTTTAAGATGAAAGCTGGCAGACTAATCACGCGTGGAAACCCCAGAACAAAACTGAATGATTAGCAATAACTCACTGTTTAGAAGTTTAAGATGAAAGCTGGCAGACTAATCACGCGTGGAAACCCCAGAACAAAACTGAATGATTAGCAATAACTCACTGTTTAGAAGTTTAAGATGAAAGCTGGCAGACTAATCACGCGTGGAAACCCCAGAACAAAACTGAATGATTAGCAATAACTCACTGTTTAGAAGTTTAAGATACAAGCTGGCAGACTAATCACGCGTGGAAACCCCAGAACAAAACCTGAATGATTAGCAATAACTCACTGTTTAGAAGTTTAAGATAAAAGCTGGCAGACTAATCACGCGTGGAAACCCCAGAACAAAACTGAATGATTAGCATTAACTCACTGTTTAGAAGTTTAAGATACAAGCTGGCAGACTAATCACGCGTGGAAACCCCAGAACAAAACTGAATGATTAGCAATAACTCACTGTTTAGAAGTTTAAGATGAAAGCTGGCAGACTAATCACGCGTGGAAACCCCAGAACAAAACTGAATGATTAGCAATAACTCACTGTTTAGAAGTTTAAGATGAAAGCTGGCAGACTAATCACGCGTGGAAACCCCAGAACAAAACTGAATGATTAGCAATAACTCACTGTTTAGAAGTTTAAGATGAAAGCTGGCAGACTAATCACGCGTGGAAACCCCAGAACAAAACTGAATGATTAGCAATAACTCACTGTTTAGAAGTTTAAGATGAAAGCTGGCAGACTAATCACGCGTGGAAACCCCAGAACAAAACTGAATGATTAGCAATAACTCACTGTTTAGAAGTTTAAGATGAAAGCTGGCAGACTAATCACGCGTGGAAACCCCAGAACAAAACTGAATGATTAGCATTAACTCACTGTTTAGAAGTTTAAGATGAAAGCTGGCAGACTAATCACGCGTGGAAACCCCAGAACAAAACTGAATGATTAGCAATAACTCACTGTTTAGAAGTTTAAGATGAAAGCTGGCAGACTAAACACGCGTGGAAACCCCAGAACAAAACTGAATGATTAGCAATAACTCACTGTTTAGAAGTTTAAGATGAAAGCTGGCAGACTAAACACGCGTGGAAACCCCAGAACAAAACTGAATGATTAGCAATAACTCACTGTTTAGAAGTTTAAGATGAAAGCTGGCAGACTAATCACGCGTGGAAACCCCAGAACAAAACTGAATGATTAGCAATAACTCACTGTTTAGAAGTTTAAGATGAAAGCTGGCAGACTAATCACGCGTGGAAACCCCAGAACAAAACTGAATGATTAGCAATAACTCACTGTTTAGAAGTTTAAGATGAAAGCTGGCAGACTAATCACGCGTGGAAACCCCAGAACAAAACTGAATGATTAGTAATAACTCACTGTTTAGAAGTTTAAGATGAAAGCTGGCAGACTAATCACGCGTGGAAACCCCAGAACAAAACTGAATGATTAGCAATAACTCACTGTTTAGAAGTTTAAGATGAAAGCTGGCAGACTAATCACGCGTGGAAACCCCAGAACAAAACTGAATGATTAGCAATAACTCACTGTTTAGAAGTTTAAGATGAAAGCTGGCAGACTAATCACGCGTGGAAACCCCAGAACAAAACTGAATGATTAGCAATAACTCACTGTTTAGAAGTTTAAGATGAAAGCTGGCAGACTAATCACGCGTGGAAACCCCAGAACAAAACTGAATGATTAGCAATAACTCACTGTTTAGAAGTTTAAGATGAAAGCTGGCAGACTAATCACGCGTGGAAACCCCAGAACAAAACTGAATGATTAGCAATAACTCACTGTTTAGAAGTTTAAGATGAAAGCTGGCAGACTAATCACGCGTGGAAACCCCAGAACAAAACTGAATGATTAGCAATAACTCACTGTTTAGAAGTTTAAGATGAAAGCTGGCAGACTAATCACGCGTGGAAACCCCAGAACAAAACTGAATGATTAGCAATAACTCACTGTTTAGAAGTTTAAGATGAAAGCTGGCAGACTAATCACGCGTGGAAACCCCAGAACAAAACTGAATGATTAGCAATAACTCACTGTTTAGAAGTTTAAGATGAAAGCTGGCAGACTAATCACGCGTGGAAACCCCAGAACAAAACTGAATGATTAGCAATAACTCACTGTTTAGAAGTTTAAGATGAAAGCTGGCAGACTAATCACGCGTGGAAACCCCAGAACAAAACTGAATGATTAGCAATAACTCACTGTTTAGAAGTTTAAGATGAAAGCTGGCAGACTAATCACGCGTGGAAACCCCAGAACAAAACTGAATGATTAGCAATAACTCACTGTTTAGAAGTTTAAGATGAAAGCTGGCAGACTAATCACGCGTGGAAACCCCAGAACAAAACTGAATGATTAGCAATAACTCACTGTTTAGAAGTTTAAGATGAAAGCTGGCAGACTAATCACGCGTGGAAACCCCAGAACAAAACTGAATGATTAGCAATAACTCACTGTTTAGAAGTTTAAGATGAAAGCTGGCAGACTAAACACGCGTGGAAACCCCAGAACAAAACTGAATGATTAGCAATAACTCACTGTTTAGAAGTTTAAGATGAAAGCTGGCAGACTAAACACGCGTGGAAACCCCAGAACAAAACTGAATGATTAGTAATAACTCACTGTTTAGAAGTTTAAGATGAAAGCTGGCAGACTAATCACGCGTGGAAACCCCAGAACAAAACTGAATGATTAGCAATAACTCACTGTTTAGAGGTTTAAGATGAAAGCTGGCAGACTAATCACGCGTGGAAACCCCAGAACAAAACTGAATGATTAGCAATAACTCACTGTTTATAAGTTTAAGATGAAAGCTGGCAGACTAATCACGCGTGGAAACCCCAGAACAAAACTGAATGATTAGCAATAACTCACTGTTTAGAAGTTTAAGATGAAAGCTGGCAGACTAATCACGCGTGGAAACCCCAGAACAAAACTGAATGATTAGCAATAACTCACTGTTTAGAAGTTTAAGATGAAAGCTGGCAGACTAATCACGCGTGGAAACCCCAGAACAAAACTGAATGATTAGCAATAACTCACTGTTTAGAAGTTTAAGATGAAAGCTGGCAGACTAATCACGCGTGGAAACCCCAGAACAAAACTGAATGATTAGCAATAACTCACTGTTTAGAAGTTTAAGATGAAAGCTGGCAGACTAATCACGCGTGGAAACCCCAGAACAAAACTGAATGATTAGCAATAACTCACTGTTTAGAAGTTTAAGATGAAAGCTGGCAGACTAATCACGCGTGGAAACCCCAGAACAAAACTGAATGATTAGCAATAACTCACTGTTTAGAAGTTTAAGATGAAAGCTGGCAGACTAAACACGCGTGGAAACCCCAGAACAAAACTGAATGATTAGCAATAACTCACTGTTTAGAAGTTTAAGATGAAAGCTGGCAGACTAAACACGCGTGGAAACCCCAGAACAAAACTGAATGATTAGCAATAACTCACTGTTTAGAAGTTTAAGATGAAAGCTGGCAGACTAATCACGCGTGGAAACCCCAGAACAAAACTGAATGATTAGCAATAACTCACTGTTTAGAAGTTTAAGATGAAAGCTGGCAGACTAATCACGCGTGGAAACCCCAGAACAAAACTGAATGATTAGCAATAACTCACTGTTTAGAAGTTTAAGATGAAAGCTGGCAGACTAATCACGCGTGGAAACCCCAGAACAAAACTGAATGATTAGCAATAACTCACTGTTTAGAAGTTTAAGATGAAAGCTGGCAGACTAATCACGCGTGGAAACCCCAGAACAAAACTGAATGATTAGCATTAACTCACTGTTTAGAAGTTTAAGATGAAAGCTGGCAGACTAATCACGCGTGGAAACCCCAGAACAAAACTGAATGATTAGCAATAACTCACTGTTTAGAAGTTTAAGATGAAAGCTGGCAGACTAATCACGCGTGGAAACCCCAGAACAAAACTGAATGATTAGCAATAACTCACTGTTTAGAAGTTTAAGATGAAAGCTGGCAGACTAATCACGCGTGGAAACCCCAGAACAAAACTGAATGATTAGCAATAACTCACTGTTTAGAAGTTTAAGATACAAGCTGGCAGACTAATCACGCGTGGAAACCCCAGAACAAAACTGAATGATTAGCAATAACTCACTGTTTAGAAGTTTAAGATAAAAGCTGGCAGACTAATCACGCGTGGAAACCCCAGAACAAAACTGAATGATTAGCAATAACTCACTGTTTAGAAGTTTAAGATGAAAGCTGGCAGACTAATCACGCGTGGAAACCCCAGAACAAAACTGAATGATTAGCAATAACTCACTGTTTAGAAGTTTAAGATGAAAGCTGGCAGACTAATCACGCGTGGAAACCCCAGAACAAAACTGAATGATTAGCAATAACTCACTGTTTATAAGTTTAAGATGAAAGCTGGCAGACTAATCACGCGTGGAAACCCCAGAACAAAACTGAATGATTAGCAATAACTCACTGTTTAGAAGTTTAAGATGAAAGCTGGCAGACTAATCACGCGTGGAAACCCCAGAACAAAACTGAATGATTAGCAATAACTCACTGTTTAGAAGTTTAAGATGAAAGCTGGCAGACTAATCACGCGTGGAAACCCCAGAACAAAACTGAATGATTAGCAATAACTCACTGTTTAGAAGTTTAAGATGAAAGCTGGCAGACTAATCACGCGTGGAAACCCCAGAACAAAACTGAATGATTAGCAATAACTCACTGTTTAGAAGTTTAAGATGAAAGCTGGCAGACTAATCACGCGTGGAAACCCCAGAACAAAACTGAATGATTAGCAATAACTCACTGTTTAGAAGTTTAAGATGAAAGCTGGCAGACTAATCACGCGTGGAAACCCCAGAACAAAACTGAATGATTAGCAATAACTCACTGTTTAGAAGTTTAAGATGAAAGCTGGCAGACTAAACACGCGTGGAAACCCCAGAACAAAACTGAATGATTAGCAATAACTCACTGTTTAGAAGTTTAAGATGAAAGCTGGCAGACTAATCACGCGTGGAAACCCCAGAACAAAACTGAATGATTAGCAATAACTCACTGTTTAGAAGTTTAAGATGAAAGCTGGCAGACTAATCAAGCGTGGAAACCCCAGAACAAAACTGAATGATTAGCAATAACTCACTGTTTAGAAGTTTAAGATGAAAGCTGGCAGACTAATCACGCGTGGAAACCCAGAACAAAACTGAATGATTTAGCAATAACTCACTGTTTAGAAGTTTAAGATGAAAGCTGGCAGACTAATCACGCGTGGAAACCCCAGAACAAAACTGAATGATTAGCAATAACTCACTGTTTAGAAGTTTAAGATGAAAGCTGGCAGACTAATCACGCGTGGAAACCCCAGAACAAAACTGAATGATTAGCAATAACTCACTGTTTAGAAGTTTAAGATGAAAGCTGGCAGACTAATCACGCGTGGAAACCCCAGAACAAAACTGAATGATTAGCAATAACTCACTGTTTAGAAGTTTAAGATTAAAGCTGGCAGACTAATCACGCGTGAAACCCAGAACAAAACTGAATGATTAGCAATAACTCACTGTTTAGAAGTTTAAGATAAAGCTGGCAGACTAATCCGCGTGGAAACCCCAGAACAAAACTGAATGATTAGCAATAACTCACTGTTTAGAAGTTTTTAAGATGAAAGCTGGCAGACTATCACGCGTGGAAACCCCAGAACAAACCTGAACGATTAGCAATAACTCACTGTTTAGAAGTTTAAGATGAAAGCTGGCAGACTAAACACGCGTGGAAACCCC
>NC_090247.1:136801-171801 GCF_037325665.1 Littorina saxatilis | reverse complement strand
AGGTAATCCCCAAGTACATAATACATATATACAACACTTTACGAAATATATACAAACAGTAGAGTATATACAGTCGTATATTTACATACATATTATGCCAAGGACTACTAGTAGAAGTCATTGATGGTGCGCATGTAAAATTTGTTTTGCGTTTATATAAGTATATAATTCAAAATAGTGTAGATAATGTCAGTAACATATAAGAAAGAAAACTGTTCATGTTACAGTGTTAGCTGCATGTGAATAAAACAAAAAAGCTTACCTCACGGCCCTCCTATACAAGTCTCACAAACTTGTATATATAATATACCACAGGAGAAAAAAAAAACGTAGCTCGCGCGCGCTCACCCAAATCCGCGCGAAGTGCCACATGATATTATACCCCGACAACACATAGGCGGATAATACATGTATGTCAATAGTATGAAACAAAACATGCCACAATTTTCAAGACAGAAGAAAGGGTACATGAGAGAATTAGAAAAAGTGTTTGCTCCTCAAGTATATAATTATGCCACTCTTTACACTCTGAAAAACATGTGCATGTTGCATTTAAAGAAACAGGAACGGCACAGTATGTAAGACGGCAGAAGACAACACAGTAAACAAAACATCCTAAATGTGCCACAAAAAAAAGAACACTAATTAATGTCGTATTTAAAAACATATTATAGGCATGCGTATGGTGCGCATGTGAAATTTGTTTTGCGTTTATATAATTCAAAATAGTGCAATTAATGCCTGTAATATAAAAGAAAGAAAAAACGGTCTTTATGTTCATGCAAATTGTTAGCTGCATGTGAAGAAAACAAAAAGCCTACCTGATGTCTCCTCCTACATCAGTAATCCAATAGCAGCACACAAGTCGATTTGAAAGTTTTTCAACACAGTTTTTCACTCGTATTGTTCTCACAAACTTGTATATATACCACAGGAAACAAAACTCGTCGATCCGACGACAATTTAACGTTTGTTTCATTATCGCAAACAAAACAGAACAGACAAAACGAAACAAAACAACACAGCACAACAGTTGGGGTTGTTATTTCTCTGAGATGCTGAAGAAAAAAAAGATGACGTGCATTGTAATGGAATAGAGTGGGTGTAATTTCAAACTAAACGGTTCAAATGTGAGTGTAAACACACTCTTTACGCGGGATCACATTCCCTCACACGCATATGAACACACACACACACACACACACACACACACACACACACACACACACACACACACACACACACACACACTATGTACATTTTTAGAAAGAAAAACAAAACAAAAACACAATGTACATTGTTAGAAGAAGAAAAAAAAACAATATGTACAATTTTAGAAGAAAAACAAACAACAAAAAACAATGTTTTAGAGCTGTTATTGTGTCAATATGCTAAAGGCCTCAATGACTTTTTATCATTCTTGTTTAGGATTTTGTTTTTGGCGGGGTGTCAAGCAGCATCGGTGAGGTCTTAATTTGTTGCTCTTTCATTAACTGGCAAAGTTGCTGTCCCTTGTTTTTCATGCCCCAAACTCTCCTTTTCAAATTGTTGACGTCAGAATGTATTTTTTCGCCGCCCTGTTCACCCATCAAACCAAGCCCCATCCCCCACCTGTCCATAAACTCTACACAATGTGCTTCAAGTATGTGCTGCTTTGGGATGACATTAACGTTGTCAAGGCACACGTTACCTCTGTAGAACTCCATGTATTCAGAAATAGCTACTTGGATGCCAGGAAGGTCATCTTTCCCAACTGGTTTTGTGTGTGACACAAGCCTGTGCACACTGGAGTAAAGACTGTTCAAACGGGTGTGTTTGTCTTTGATTTGACCTGCAAGGGTGTGCATGCCATAATCATCTGTCAGGATAAATGCCCTTCTTTCTACGCTGTCTGCTATGGCAGTAATCACTTCATCTTTAATGTATTTGTTGCAGTGATTCCCATTGAAGCTACCACCAAAAAAGGCCTGAGGTGTTATGCTATGCTTATTCAAAATCTCAGTAACCCCTGCAACTGTTGGTCCTTCAGATCTGTCGAAGACTGGAAACGTTTTCAGATTAAGTTTCCCTTTTTCTCGGAGATTATACATTTTTCTGACACACCTTCTGAATGCTTCGGTAGTGTTGTCAATCACCACAAAACGCTCTTCACTCAGTTTTATTTTAGAAAGGGCATCTGCTATTTGCTTGTCAAGCTGGTGACACTCATTTGCAAGAAGATCGTGGTGTTTGTTCACAATACCAAGGAGCAAATGAAGGTAAGGCGGCGCTACATGACTCACTTTGACGTCCCATATTGGAGCACGAATGACGTTGTAGTGGTCTTTGGCATGTTTTTTGTTCATCTTTAATGTATTTGTTGCAGTGATTCCCATTGAAGCTACCACCAAAAAAGGCCTGAGGTGTTATGCTATGCTTATTCAAAATCTCAGTAACCCCTGCAACTGTTGGTCCTTCAGATCTGTCGAAGACTGGAAACGTTTTCAGATTAAGTTTCCCTTTTTCTCGGAGATTATACATTTTTCTGACACACCTTCTGAATGCTTCGGTAGTGTTGTCAATCACCACAAAACGCTCTTCACTCAGTTTTATTTTAGAAAGGGCATCTGCTATTTGCTTGTCAAGCTGGTGACACTCATTTGCAAGAAGATCGTGGTGTTTGTTCACAATACCAAGGAGCAAATGAAGGTAAGGCGGCGCTACATGACTCACTTTGACGTCCCATATTGGAGCACGAATGACGTTGTAGTGGTCTTTGGCATGTTTTTTGTCACTGCCAGATTCTTGGTACCCTATGAGGTCTTCTTTCATGTTTCTTAACGTTCTTTTGGGGGCTTTTTCTCTTGGACTCCATTGCATTTGCGTTTTGGAAGTCTTGCACCAAAGACATGGATAACTACTCTGGGCTCCTGACAGTCCATACATTTTTGACTGGAAATCATAATCCCCAAACATAAACACTCGCAGCCTTTTTCCTTTCCACATCATGCCGTTGACAGCACTAACTCCCTCTTTAATAGTGCTGCCTAAAATCTTTTCAAGGTTTTCAGCAGAATCTTTGGCTTCAGTCATCACAACCAACTTTGAGTTCGCATTTGGATTGTGGAGATTTGCTACTTCAAGAACAACTTTAAAACTCCCCCCTCCATGGTCACCCCCGATTTTAACCCAAATTTCATTTTCTGGCAAGGTGTTGTTATGCCATGTTAGCATGTTCTTCTTGTCGTACTGGTCTAAGAGATCAGTTACAAACTTGGGCCAGCTGACAATAGAAGACACGGGAATGCCCCTAACTTCCTCTTTCTTTGTCGCTTTGTTGATGCATGAGAGACGTAATGTGTAAACTTCTATTTTCCCACAAAGCACTCCCTCCTGAAATTCCCTCTCCTTTTTCTCACACTCCATTTTTATTCCCATTGCCTTGTTTAATTTTCGCAACTGCCTTTGTTTTGCCCAGCTAAGTGACAGTTTTGCTCTAATTTGAGCTGCTGATTTTGAAGAGACGCGTGCCTGTCCCAACCCAGCTGTTTTCAGAATGTCATCCCTTTTGCGCTTTGTAGTGTGCTTGAGTTCAGTGCTTTGTTGTTTTATTATGTCAGCTTCCGTGGAACCGGAAATTTCTTTTCTCAAGTTGGCAATTTCCTTTGCTCTTCTCTTCCTCATTGGAGTAGAAACTAGCGCTGATGACTTTTTCGCTCTCACAATTTTCTTTAGGACAAGTGGCTGTGCTTTTGTCTTACATATCAACGTCTTCTTGTCATCTGACTGTGCCAGTTTCACCCTAACTAAGCCAGTTAAATACTCTTCCTCTTTTTTTGTCAAAGGTGCTTGCAACTGTTCTATTGGGCGGAGTTGGGTTTGTGGTTTGTTTTTTGACGAAACAGTGTGAGTATCTGTTGCTTTCTGTGACTGAGATACAGACTTTGCAACAGGTGTTTTATCGCTTGTTTCTGCTGGGGCTTGGGTTTGAAATGATGTTGAAGCAGCTGACACGAGTGTGTCATTGCTAGTACTTACATCACTCTGAGTCGTACCCTTGCGAGATACCAGCAAGTCGAAAAGACGTTTTTTGACCACACGGCTTGCGGTTTTTGTTTCAGGTGTTGAAGAACACTGTGGCTGAAAGGTTTCAACAATAGAAGTGCTTGTACAGGCATCAGTACTGTCAACACATGTGCTTTTTCTTTGCGGACTAGCAGCTTTTTCACTGGCTTTTTTTGTTTTTTTACGACAACCGGCCATTTGTTCGGCAAACGTTTTACACACACTACAGTCAGCTACTTCCACTTTGGAGTTGTATTGTGTCCACAGCACTTTTGTTTTTTCAATGTTATTATGTATTGCTTTTGAGAATCCTTGAGATGGAATGTTAGTTTTTTTTAGTTCGCTGAGACGAGAAGAGCATGTTGAACACACTGTACGTGAGAAAGTGGTGCCATTAGCTTCTTCAGAAACTTGAATACCATGAAACTGAAACAACACGGAAGCGTAGTTTTTGCAATGCCTAATGGTATGACGTTTGTCCTTCGCTGCCTTTGATCTTCTGCCACAAATTCTGCACATAGCATTTAGCCTAAATATGTGGAGATCTTCCGTATGTTGCACTGCCGCCATTCTTAACTGGGACACCTTAAATCAATAAATTGAAAGAAATTGACACCAATAAACAAGCTAAACCATGTACACACAAACAGACAGGCAAAAACATAAGCACAATTACAGTCACAAGTGACAACATTAAGTAAAGAATAAACACATCATACTGCTTAAGAACACAAAACAATGGGGGGGGGGGGGACGCAAAACAAGCAACAACAAAACAGAAAAGATGAAATGCACTGGAGTCAACAGCCACAGCGATTGTCACACATAGTCCATAAAACAAGTGTCTTGCAACGAGTGCCTGTTCCGATGAACCGTGCGTGCACCGCGTGGGTATTTACGGGGCAAATTAAATTGCTCCAGAAATCACACAAACACCTTGCGCAAAACTTATTCTCACTCTATAACACAGTTTAGAATAAGTACTTACTGACGGCAACACAGGAAACACAGTCAATTGCTGCTATGATTGTTGAGCGTGGTCAGAACATGGTACACAACGTGCATATTCTGAATATTGTAAGTGGAACAAAGAGCACGTGTCAGCACTGAGTTATATCAGTATTACCACAATTGCAGAAAAAGCGAGTCTTGCGTAAACCTCTGGTTTGCACTGACACAAAGCCTGTATATCAGAGTAACCAGATACACAAGATGAAGGTAATCCAACCATCAAGTCACGAAAACCATTCATTTCACGCCAAGAAATACGTATTTTTTCACACTGACACACACACAGCTGTACAGTTGCAGACTGGATGCCAAAGTCTTTGTGCTGCGCCAGCATTTCCGCGCCAAAGAGAAGAGAGGTCACCGGCACCGCGCGCGCAGGGCCCGCTGATAAAATTAGCCGGCAAGCTCCAAGAAAAGTTCAGCTGAGATAGCAAAGCCCTCCACCAAACGGAACAGTGTGCGATCGTACTTTCGATTCGTAGGAACACAATATAGAGACAGCAATGTGCGCTCGTTACCACAACGGTCATGAACCGGTGTAACACGAAATTTTTACTCCACGAAAAATTGACTCCGGAGTAAAATTCCAGTAAAAATCTCGTACGAAAAAAGAACTCCACAAGGAACTAAATTTTTACTCCCCAAATATTTACTCCCAGTAAACATCTCGTACGAGATAGTTGGTTATCTTGAACTTTAGCGTGTTGAATTCATAGCTCATAATTCAGATTTGAAGAACCTGCACTTGTATTCATAACAAGTCATTTTAGATCCCTTTGAAGTTACGGAATGAACTCCGATAAACTGTATGAATGCATTTCGTTTACATGGGTCAAAGAAGGAATTATTCGCATGAGAGCACAAGGGAGACAACTTTTTCCTGTCAATGATGTCCCTTGGTTGACAACGTACGCCATTTTCAGTGCATTTTCGTCGATTGAACAATCAAATTAATTAATTATGCTTAAGTTTGGAGCTCAATCCGTCAATTAATTTCACGACAAATGTTCTTTGGCTTGATTACAAGGACTTGTATCAAAAAGAAGTAAAGAATGTCACTGGATTCTGAGCTATAAATTTAACACGCTAAAGCTCAAGACTACCAGATTGTCACGCTAAAGCTCAAGACTACCAGATTGTTACTCCTTGGTTTATATTTCGCGCGATATCCCATTTACGTGCAATCCCGTTTTGCCGCCGTCCCATTTTGGCGACATTTCACAAGCCAAGCGTCATTTTACTACCGCATCCCATTTTACGCAATCCCGTTTCGCCGCTATCCCATTTTGCCCCCATCCCATTTTTGCGACATTTCACAAGCCAAGCGTAATTTTACTACCGCATCCCATTTGTAAATATTTGGGGAGTAAAAATTTCGTGGAGGGAGTAATTTTTTCGTTCCTTGTAGAGTTCTTTTTTCGTAGGTGATTTTTACATTCCTTGAAGAGTTCTTTTTTCGTAGGTGATTTTTACATTCCTTGAAGAGTTCTTTTTTCGTAGGTGATTTTTACATTCCTTGTAGAGTTCTTTTTTCGTAGGTGATTTTTACATTCCTTGTAGAGTTCTTTTTTGGTAGGTGATTTTTACATTCCTTGTAGAGTTCTTTTTCGTGGGTGATTTTTACATGCCTTGAAGAGTTCTTTTTGGTAGGTGATTTTTACATTCCTTGTAGAGTTCTTTTTTCGTAGGTGATTTTTACATTCCTTGAAGAGTTCTTTTTTCGTAGGTGATTTTTACATTCCTTGTAGAGTTCTTTTTTCGAGGGTGATTTTTACATTCCTTGTAGAGTTCTTTTTTCGTAGGTGATTTTTACATTCCTTGTAGAGTTCTTTTTTCGTAGGTGATTTTTACATTCCTTGAAGAGTTCTTTTTTCGTAGGTGATTTTTACATTCCTTGAAGAGTTCTTTTTTCGTAGGTGATTTTTACATTCCTTGTAGAGTTCTTTTTTCGTAGGTGATTTTTACATTCCTTGAAGAGTTCTTTTTTCGTAGGTGATTTTTACATTCCTTGAAGAGTTCTTTTTTCGTGGGTGATTTTTACATTCCTTGTAGAGTTCTTTTTTCGTGGGTGATTTTTACATTCCTTGTAGAGTTCTTTTTTGGTAGGTGATTTTTACATTCCTTGTAGAGTTCTTTTTTGGTAGGTGATTTTTACATTCCTTGAAGAGTTCTTTTTTGTAGGTGATTTTTACATTCCTTGTAGAGTTCTTTTTTGGTAGGTGATTTTTACATTCCTTGAAGAGTTCTTTTTTGGTAGGTGATTTTTACATTCCTTGAAGAGTTCTTTTTTGGTAGGTGATTTTTACATTCCTTGTAGAGTTCTTTTTTGGTAGGTGATTTTTACATTCCTTGTAGAGTTCTTTTTTGGTAGGTGATTTTTACATTCCTTGAAGAGTTCTTTTTTCGTAGACCTGTGATTTTTACATTCCTTGTAGAGTTCTTTTTTCGTAGACCTGTGATTTTTACATTCCTTGTAGAGTTCTTTTTTCGTAGACCTGTGATTTTTACATTCCTTGTAGAGTTCTTTTTTGGTAGACCTGTGATTTTTACATTCCTTGTAGAGTTCTTTTTTGGTAGGTGATTTTTACATTCCTTGAAGAGTTCTTTTTTCGTAGGTGATTTTTACATTCCTTGAAGAGTTCTTTTTTCGTAGGTGATTTTTACATTCCTTGAAGAGTTCTTTTTTCGTAGGTGATTTTTACATTCCTTGTAGAGTTCTTTTTTGGTAGACCTGTGATTTTTACATTCCTTGTAGAGTTCTTTTTTGGTAGGTGATTTTTACATTCCTTGTAGAGTTCTTTTTTGGTAGGTGATTTTTACATTCCTTGTAGAGTTCTTTTTTGGTAGGTGATTTTTACATTCCTTGTAGAGTTCTTTTTTGGTAGGTGATTTTTACATTCCTTGTAGAGTTCTTTTTTGGTAGGTGATTTTTACATTCCTTGTAGAGTTCTTTTTTGGTAGGTGATTTTTACATTCCTTGTAGAGTTCTTTTTTGGTAGGTGATTTTTACATTCCTTGTAGAGTTCTTCACGTAGGTGATTTTTACATTCCTTGTAGAGTTCTTTTTTGGTAGGTGATTTTTACATTCCTTGTAGAGTTCTTCAGGTAGGTGATTTTTACATTCCTTGTAGAGTTCTTCAGGTAGGTGATTTTTACATTCCTTGTAGAGTTCTTCAGGTAGGTGATTTTTACAGGGAGTTTTACTCCGGAGTCAATGTTTCGTGGAGTAAAAATTTCGTGTTACACCGGTCTTGCCAGACTCGACATATTTGCTAAACCTTACGATTTAGAGCCTTGAGAATAAAACAATGATCTCAGTCGGTCGGAATTAGATACCCTTACCCTAATTTCAGGTGCTTGAGTGGATCTGTGATAGTCTGTTAATACTGTTGTTTTAAACTGTCTAGATCATGATTATATAATTTTATGTGATGATCTGACTAAATGATAATAATTACATGTACTACTTACTTTTAAATGGATTATAAATTTTAGGTATTGTTCTAGTATTCACTAATGTTGTATTGATATTACTGGCACCCCTTTTAAACTGATATGGTTTTTACGTTTACAAGGCGACGATGTGAATTTGTGATGTAGATATGTGGCTGGTTATGTGTGAGAATGTAAATAATTGTGTGTGTGTGTGTGTGTGTGTGTGTGTGTGTGTGTGTGTGTGTGTGTGTGTGTGTGTGTGTGTGTGTGTGTGTGTGTGTGTGTGTGTGTGAGTTGTGTCTGTGTGTGCATGACAGTGTAATGTACGTATGTATGCATGCATGGTGATGTGTGTCTGCATATGTGTCTGGTTGGTTTTTATTTTATTTTTACCGTGCCGTGCCAAGATGAAATCCTTTTGCAAAATTGGTGAATAAATATCTTGTATCTTGTATCTTGTATTTGTTTTGGATTGACAGATATTATGTAATTCTTGAATGATTTTTGGCTCACGTAAGTGTAGCCTATGCGATCGTAACTTTGTCTGTCTGTGCGTGTGTGTGTGTGTGTGTGTGCGTGTGTGCGTGTGTATGTCTGTGGTAGAAACTTTAACATTTGACTAAACACCGAAATACTCATTTCACCTGGTTATTTTTCAAGCACCATCTTCAAAATATTGAAGCAATGATCAACATTGTGTTGGCATGTGTGTAGTTAATGCGTGTATCCAAAGAAAACGGGTGGTGGGGGGTTTTGAAGGGGTACAAGCAGTTGACTGGTTTCTGTGGTGTGTGGTATGTAGACCAGGTCAGGTGTCAAGACCAGGTCAGGGGTCGCGCGAAGGATTGTGGTATAGATTCACTTCTTCAGTTCTCACTTCTGCATTCGCCGATTCGGGGAAGACGATTTCATGTTGTTCGGTTTCTAAGCTCCAGAAAAGTAAACAAAGAAGCTACGTATACCAAAGGGAGATTTCCTACAATTTGATCTGCACAGCGTTTTTCCAATGTCCACGCGAGGAAGAGCTGTCGAAAGCGCAGTGTCGATCTGGCAGCCGTATCCCGGTAAGTACAGAGACAGATCTAGTGTCTCCCACTCTGATAACGTGTCACCTACTGTTAATCTGTTTTGTTTTAATTTCTTTTTATTTCAGCGGACACGGATGTCAAACACAGTGCTAGGCAGTCACCTCTAGTGAAATGAGTTGATCTAAAGTGCCTGTAATGTTTGGATGTCTTTAATTGTTCGTGGTTCGATTTATGTGAATTTCAAGACTTGCAGTAGAGTCTCAATTAAAGTTAAGTTTACTCTGCCCGAAAAAAAACTGTCCATCATTTACTTGAACATGCAGATATAAGGAAACGGAATGAATCTGTTCTCAAAGTCAAAATGATCACGATTTTTTCCTCAGATTCAAAACATGCACTGTCATGGTTTTGTCTGTACAATTTAGTAAGTCTTACCTTGCAACAACTTCCTTGAACTTGAAAGACAGTTTTTGAATGCTAGATCTGTATCGCGTTTCATTCCAGACTCGATTCTCTCTTTGATTGTACTGTTTGCTGTTTACGCACTATCATGATTCGCTATGTAACGTTTGGTAAGCTTACCTTGCAACAGCTTTCTTGTCTTTGTTGGCATTTTCTTTCAAGGCAGTACAACGTAAGATTAGATTCTTTCGGACAGAAGGTAGAATGTGAGTTTTGAGACAACGACAGTCGTCCAAAGAAAGCTTGCTGTGGCATTTGTTTGTAAATAGGCCTAATGGTACCACAGTGATTCTGTATTTTTCTGCGGTTGATGTGGTTTCTTTTTTCCTCTCTTGTTTTTTCCCTCCTGAGTTGATCGTTATCATTTAAACAAGACCCTCAGAGAGTACCTCCGTTGCTCCTTAAAATGGAATGTGAATAGTGTGTTGGTTGTGTTGACCGTCAGAATTATTTTAAGAACCAGGCTGCTGCAGTCAGTTGACATGTTTCGCATATTGTAGGGTTACCATGCTGCATCGGTAAAGTGGCTTGTATAACCTGACTATTCTGTTTCAAAACACTGTTTATATTTGTGTAGGTTGTAGTCATCATAACTAATCGCATTTTGCCATTTGTTTCAGAAAGGAGGTTAACCTACAAGATCGACGCTATGTCAGATATGCCTCAGCCACATGAAAACTTCTGAATTTAGATCCACTCGGCATGGTGACAAGTCTTGATGAAAAGTATAGGACTAAGGACAGCAGTGGAAAATGTGGCCACATGGCAGGTACCTATTGCTTAGTGTCTGCAGTGCGAAAGACAGATAAGCTGATGGTAGATTTGCAAATGAACACAGTGCCTCTGTGTGTGTGTGTGTGTGTGTGTGTGTGTGTGTGTGTGTGTGTGTGTGTGTGTGTGTGTGTGTGTGTGTGTGTGTGTGTGTGTGTGTGTGTGTGTGTGAGAGGATTGCACAAGATCTCATTCAAGGACAACTGCACCAACAACAAATACACAGTCATTTTATCTGTTTGCCTTCTTTTGAAAATTATACATGGAGTTGATATGATGCGTTAGTTTTAACTGTGTGTGTGTGTGTGCGTGTGTGTGAGTGTGTGTGTGTGTGTGTGTGGCGGATGAGTTTGTGTTACTGTTTGTTGATTTCTTACGGGAGCCTTGAAGGCTTCGCCTCTTGTTTTACCTTTCTTTTTGTATTTAAAGCAAGTTTAATGAGTCAATTTTCATTTTTTATAAAAGATATCATGTGCGACAGTGTTGTTTTTGTTTTTGTTGTTGGTTTTTCGGATACTTTCTTGACAAGCTAGCTGGGTATAAAATATTAGTTTAAGAAAGACATTTTTGTAAAATGTTACAGGCACCATGTCTTCGAAGCACTATCGCGAAAGACTGAAGGAAAATGATCCTGAAAAATACCAAGAGATGCTCGAGAAAGCCAGAGTGAGAAGCAAACGCAACAGAGAGGCCAGAGGAACTAGCCATCAGGAAAAATAACTACCTGAGTGCTTAGTATGGGGAAGATCTGTTGACCTTTCTTCATGCCAGCGGAGACTTCAGTGTGGTCCCCACACTGGAACTAGCATTCCAGTGCGAAGTTGTTGCTGCAGTAGCAAACTCTAAAGACATGGGACTGTGGCACTTGATGGCAGCAGCCAATATTCTGGGAAGAGAAGTTCATTCCATCTTCCCCACCCCAAACATGAACAAAGTATGCAAACCAGATGATCCAGCGACGTCCTTCCCAATTTATGTCCAATGGACGTCTACCCACAACACGCCACTGGATGCCGCGTGGTCAGCCAACCATGTGGTGCCAGTCGTGAAAACCAGGTACTTTGTCCCACAGGGAGACATTCAAGTTGGGGGCTTTGTGACCGCTGACTTTGTCAGCATGGATGGAAAAGTGGAGAGATACAGGGCGGTGATCATTCCCAAGCCAACCCATTTCCCCGATGGGCCAGATCGAGAGGAGATCTGTGTGAAGTGTTTGCGCGCAAAAGACAATGGGAGATACTATGTCTTTCCTAATGTTGATGACATTTCATGCTTGCCAATGGCTCAGATAAAAAACATCCCACCAACCAACCATGAACAACAGGGGGCATTACTTTTTTTGACATGTGACCAATTCTCATTTGAGCGTTCAGTGTTACCTGAGAATAGCACACCCCCTTGAATTGGGTCCAAAGAAAAAGCGTTGTATATATATGCATTTTTGAATGCTTTTCTAAAGTAATAAGTTCATTTGTGAAAAAAAAATAAAAATTCAGGGATTGTTTTGCTGAATGCATGCAGTTAAGAAATTGACCCCATTTTCAAATTTAGGGGGTATGGTTGCCCCATAGCCCACGTGTGTCTGTGTGACTGTCAAATATCAATCTACTTTGCGAAAAAGATGTATAGATGTTTGTTTTTCGATTTTGGAATGATTTCTTAAGCTGGCTAGGACTTCTGAGGTCTACAGGAAACGATAAAGATAAAAATGTACAAAATATAAGTAGCGTCCTTTATCTTACCATTGTTCTGATCAATGCTGTCCTTTTATTTGCAAGTTAACCATTTTTTTTAATGTGTTCATGGAGTATGTTGAAAATTATTATCAATGGTTGCTTTAAACAGCACCTTTGAGCAGTTATACTGTTCAAAAAAAGAAACGCATAGTTGCTACTTGCCAAATTTGTTTTATTTTTCGAAAAAATTAACAGAAAATCCAATATTTAGATTATTTGTTTGAAATTTGGTATGGACACAGTTGAATGCACACACAGTTCATTTGCATCTTCAAATCAATCGGTCAATCAATACGATTGGGTGCCGAGGCTGTGAAGTGAGTAGGGGGTGTGACTGCCTTGAGCAGCAACAACTGCCCGGCACCTTCTGGGCATGGACTGGATCAGATGCCGGATATCTTGCTGTGGGATGGTGTCCCACTCCTCCTGAAGTGCCTGCAATAGATCGCGGTGATTTGCCGGCGCTTCTTCTCGCCTGCGCACACGTCTGTCCAATTCATCCCAGAGGTGTTCTATTGGGTTCATGTCTGGCGACATGGATGGCCAGGGAAGCACCTGGACATGGTGGTCGGTGAGGAACTGGGTGGTGAGTCGTGCTGTGTGCGGGCGAGCGTTGTCCTGCTGGAATATGGCATCCTGGTCAGCCAGAAGAGGAAGGGCGTGTGGGCGCAGAATTTCCTCCACGTATCGCTGGGCAGTTATGCGCCCTTGGACGTGCACCAGGGTGCTCCTTCCAGCGGTATTGATCGCCCCCCACACCATGACGCCTCCACCACCATGAACGGGTGCCTCATCCACACAGTTGGGCGCGTAACGTTCGTTTACTCTCCGGTAGACCCTCCTCCGACCATCATGTCGCTGGAGCAGGAAGTAGGACTCGTCGCTGAACCACATGTGTCTCCAGTGATTCCGGACGGTCCAGCGAAGGTGCTGGTTGCCCCACTGCACTCGGTTTTGGCGATGGCGGCGGGTGAGGACAGCTCCTCTGTGAGGTCTGCGAGCTCTCAAACCAGCTTCATGCAGGCGGTTCCGCACGGTCTGGTCCGATAATCGGTGTGGCCCGGGGAGAGCCTGGACAGAAGATGAGGCCGACAGGAAACGATTCCGGAGGTGGCGGAGCCGTATGAAGCGGTCGTGAGCAGCAGTTGTCGCCCTTGGTCTTCCCGCTCGTGGCAAGTCAGCAACGGAGCCAGTGGCTTGAAACCTGCCCCACAGTCTACTGATGGTGCTCTGGGACACGTGGAAGTGCCTGGCGATTGCACTTTGACTTTGGCCTGCTTGTAAACGACCCAATGCAATTTGGCGGTCTTCTCTGCTCAATCGGGCCATCTTTCGTCGCTGAATTGTCGTCTGATTTCTTTGTGGCGAACAATCCGCTTTTATGGGTTTTGGAAGACATGGTGAGAGCTCAATATTCCCCGAGTTTCACGAGATTACACTGAAGCATGACGAGTGGTCATGCCAAATGAGCAATTTTGACATTGTAGCCACTGATAACGCATGCGTCACGTGCAGAGCTCACTTGTGGCAATGGACGAAAGGTCGACGACCAGATAAACATTTTCTGCAGTTTGGTGGATATCCTTGTAGCCATATAACTAAATTAACCAAATATTACAAGCTATGCGTTTCTTTTTTTGAACAGTATATTATGCACTGAAGTTTTAAAAGCATGTTTTGGGTTTTTTAAGATATAGCGTCTTTGAACGCAAATCATCTTGGAAATACGAATCTTCATAATATATATTTTTTTTACTGTTTTGGATAGATAAAAAGTTGAACTCTTGGTGCAAACTGTTTTTTGGCCCCTGTTTGACTATTTATTATTTTGGATTATTGTGTGTGAGAGGGAAACTGCAATTCTCAATATCATGAAACGTGCCGGGTCTTTATTTGGAATTTGAGTGTAGAATTTCGTTACAGGGGAGACAACTTCTTTTTGACTGTTTTCTGTCGCAGCTTTCCCCACTTTTCCACCTGTTGTGAATAGACTCCTGGTCTTTGATTATTGACTGAATCAGGGGTTTTCCCACTCCCAGACTTTTTGCAATTCGGTTTGCGGTTTCATCTCTGTTGCTTCTCTCTTTCACTTAATTACTCTTATTTTTAAGCGTCAAAAGCGTCTGTTAATTGTTTTGTTGGAGTCACCATGTTCAAACCACCCCTCAACGATTTAAAGTTGTTACAATTGGTTTCAAGCCAGCACCTCTACCGACTGAGCTATCTCCCTTCACTAAATAATACAAATAAAAGTAGCGTTGTAGATGCATGCTCTCAGGAAGTTCATGGGTGTCTGTGTCTGTTTGTGTGTATATCACTATATATCTGTGTCTGTATAACTCAGAACATCTTTAGCTTAGAGTCCCTGTTTCAAAACAAGCCATATCGGTTCTACACAATTTTCTTACTTAATTCTGCTCTCTTTCCAGGCAGCAGCGGTGTAGGGGAAGGCGTGTGGCAAGGAGAGGGTGAGCCATATCGGTTCTACACAATTTTCTTACTTAATTCTCCTCTCTTTGCAGGCAGTGGCGGTGTAGGGGAGGGCGTGTGGCAAGGAGAGGGTGAGCCATATCGGTTCTACACAATTTTTTTACTTAATTCTGCTCTCTTTCCAGGCAGCGGCGGTGTAGGGGAGGGCGTGTGGCAAGGAGAGGGTGAGCCATATCGGTTCTACACAATTTTCTTACTTAATTCTGCTCTCTTTCCAGGCAGCGGCGGTGTAGGGGAGGGCGTGTGGCAAGGAGAGGGTGAGCCAGATGCCACCATGATGATGACAGTGCAAGACATGCATCTCCTGCTCTGCGGCAAACTCAAACCGTTTCAGGCCTACATGAGCGGCCGATTAAAGATATCCGGAGATCTGTCTGCAGCTATGAAATTGGAGGCTTTTATTGAACAAGTTGTTAAACATGCTAGAATAATCCCATAGCATTTTTCCGCTTAATGAATTTAGAATTATTTGGGAGGGAGCCGTTTGTAGATAACTCAGTGACTGTCAGAAGATTTTTTAGAGTGCAGACTTTGCTTTAATGGATTACTGTAAAGTTGAGAATGAAATAACTGTAATTAATTGAACATGTTGTTAACCAGGCTATACAAAATAGTAGTGTTTTTACTTCTCCTGATGCATTTCAAAGATCTCATGTGAATTAAATATTGTGTTTAACTTTGACTGTGGAGACTTTGCATTTACATGTTTTAATAAGTGCATGTTTCTTGTTTGACTGTTACATTTGAAGATCAGCTCCCAAGATGAAATAGGTGCCGCATACTCCAGACATTTATAGAACAAGATGTTAAACAGGCTAGCAGAGATGAGATTCTTCCGCTTTTTCGCGGAATACCGCTCAAAAGTTGATCCCCAGGACCGTTTTTTCTGAATCGTCCAGATCCGTGGAGAAAAAATGGGGGGGGGGGGGGGGGGGGTAGTAGAGGTTTGATTATTAAAATCTGACCTGCCAATGACTGAATCTCCCAAAAGACTAGACCGGTTTTTGATTGTCCGGACCGACAAGAGTACCTCCGACAAAAAACATCTCCGCCGAGCTCAAAACCAAAAATCTATGAAATGAACTTTAGACCCGTGTACGAACTGTCCATTTGGGAATGTCTTCATCGCGGAAGTTCTAAATGGGCTGATTTAGTTGTTGACTTTAGCCACTTTCATGTGCAAACAAGATGGCGGCGTCAATGCGATTGTTGGCAGAAACAGAACATGCTTTAGCTTCTGAGATTGATAAAGGGCTAAAGAACAAACGTGTTTGGGCGTGGAAAGACGAAATTATAACCACCGAAGTGAAGGGACGAAAACTGTCCATCCGTCTCGGAGATTCGGTTCAAATGTTGAATGTTCCGGGGAAGGCACAATGCACGTGGTGTAATAATGTACTGGGCTACAAATCGAGAGGCAAGAGCGTGTTGAAAGACCATTTGACCACCAATGACCCAAAGACCATTTGACCACGAATGACCCAAAGACCATTTGACCACCAATGACCCAAAGACCATTTGACCACCAATGACCCAAAGACCATTTGACCACCAATGACCCAAAGACCATTTGACCATCAATGACCCAAAGACCATTTGACCATCAATGACCCAAAGACCATTTGACCACCAATGACCCAAAGACCATTTGACCACCAATGACCATAAGACACATCCTTGTTGTTTAGTTGTGAGATTCATTCTAGAAATGCATGAACAATGCCCAAAGTTGTAAACAAAATATTCTGCTGCTAAGACTCATTTCTGAGCAATATTTTGTTATGAAAATGCTAAAAACGCTTCAGCTTCGACCCCCACGAGGGGCTGGACCCCAAATTTGTTTTACCCTCTTAATTCAAAATTTGGGAATCTCATCTCTAGCTAGAGTAAAATTGTAGAATTTCTTGGCTGCAGGTGCAGTTCAAATATTTTGGGAGGTAGTAATCTCTGCTTTGAAGTGACACCAAAAAAATCTTAATCTGGGGACATACATTTGTGTTTTTTGTTTTGTTTTTAAATTGTGTTGTGGGTGTAGATTTTAGAATGAGACAACAGTATGAGAGTTTAGAACGAAATAAGACATTGAGTGTTTTTTTTTCTCCCAAAAGCGTATTCAGTCGCTGCAGCAGTACAAGTGATGTGCATTTGTACATTTCTTTTATCCCTTAGGCTGGTTGTCGCGACATATGTCGCGCTACTTTACATATATTGTCACCTGGTTGTCACGACATATGTCGCGCTACTGGTTCAGTCTGTTTGGTCGGTTCCGATTACCTCCCATGGATGCGAAAACCTATATGACCGTTTTTCTTTATTTTTCTCTCTGTTAATTGACCAGTGGCTATGTAACATGTGTTACAGAATTGCACCAGTGTAAGGGTTAAATGGTACACGAACTGGTAGGACCTTTGAAAAGTCGTCTAAAGGATTAAAGATTTGAGACATGGTATTCAAAGATAAACTTATATGTGAAGCGATATTTGGTGCATAATACAAAAGGAAGAATAATACATGTCAGTGATCTGATCCTAATGTGCCTGTGTGTGTGTGTGTGTCTGTGCTTGTGTTTGTGTGTGTGTGTGTGTGTGTGTGTGTGTGTGCATGATTATGTGTGTGTGTGTGTGTGTGTGTGTGTGTGTGTTGGATATAGTACTATGAGTACAACATTGTAAGGGATAAAAAATGAAAACAATTTATGTTTGCCAAATACATGTTTTTTAAGTATTTTAAACAAAACATAAATACAGATAGGAAAGTAATATGATTTCATGGTTATTGTACTTCTTATGTAGCAGTCATATGGCTGTCACATCGTCATGATTGTAATTGATAGTTTGCAAATAAAACAGGTGTATTATAATCATGCCTGCCATATCCAATGCCAGTTGAAACTAGCATCTTATCTCGCACTGATATTTCTTATTTTTCTTACCTCTTTAAAGTGTTCTTGAAAAACTTGTCCTCGATTTTTGCATGTCACTATTGCATCAATGTGTGTTAGACTGAGTGATACAGGTGTGTGAAAGTGTGGTGATAATGGCTGTGATACCTAGCATGTGTTTTATGAGATAATCTGGAGTTCTGGGTACGAATATTATTTTTTTATTATTGTTTTGATGTGTTCAGAGAATTTGAGTTTGAAATATGTCCGGACACCTTTACATTTTTCTTGCATTGATTGTGTTTTTGTGCTCACTTTTTATTTGTAAGTAATCTTGAAGTTAACAGTATTGATTTATAAAGTAATATAACATAAACGCCCATTTTTACCCTACGCTATTATATGGCTGTGTTCATTGTGTGTGTGTGTTTGTGTGTGTGTGTGTGTGTGTGTGTTAGATAGAGAGAAAGAGAGCAAAGGATGCATGTGTTCTGCGCGAACTTAGAATCCGGTTTCATTCTAGAATGGACCGGGTCCAGGTTGGAATTCTAACCCTGCGCAAGTACAGGGGTGCCATTCTAGAATGAAACCATGCGTGAAGCATCGCGAGAGTGAATAAAGGGGGCCGTAATGTTTGTAGGTAAGACAGAGTTGTCTTCCCTTGAATTATCTCCACCTGCACCTTCCCTTTGATAAAATGGGGCTGATTTGTCTACCCCTGAAAAAATCCTTTGGCGATCTTGCGATGTCATGTCATGTCAAGAAAGTTGACACTCCTGAGTACGCAATAAATAAAGGCAGACCATAGCAAGGGGGACTACCAGGGCGGTAATGTTTGCAGGGCAGTTGTTTTTGTGATGAGAGCCGGTTGCGGCCGCTTGCAATGTCAGCGCTGTCTCCCTCTCGGAACTTGTCCGGTTTTTTGACAATTTTTTTGACAGACAGACAGACAGACGGTCAGACCGACTAACCGACAGACAGACCAACAGAAGGACAGAGTGAGTTATAGAGCTGTTGTCACAGGTTTAAAAAAAAGTTGACATTAACAAAAACAGAAATCAACAACAACTTTTGTCTGGTTTTATAATATTATGGGAAAACATTGAAAGCAATTCATAGTAGTAGTACTACCACAACAAATACTCTCAAAGGGGAATTCCATGCCTAAAAGTTTGACAGTTTTTATTTAATCTATCAGAATCCCTACCTTCCAAGCTGTGATATGCCCACGTTTCAAACTCCTACAACCCTGCATTACTACAACACAAAAGAACAAAGTTCCAAGAATTATATCCTGGTGCACATTTATTTGTAGAGGAAGTACCAATCATTCAAGAGAGTTCACTTGATTTACAAATGGATTGGAGGTCTGTCATTTCCAAGCAACTGAATTGTAGCTTAAAATCAGTGAATACCCTTCATTTCTGACCAAGCCTCATTGCAATGACAGTCAATTAATTTTTCTCTCCAAAATCACAACATTATACCATGTCATACTTTCAAATAACCTCTAATTGCCCTTGAAAAAAATACAGGCTCCTGACGTTCTCAGTGCCCAGTGACGGCAGAGATTGACGAATTGCAATTCAACCGTGTAGCAAGATGACACCACTTGAGCCAGAGGTCAACTAATGATTAGTAATGACATTCCAATTCACAGCATCTTGATTGACAAGCTTGATTTTCCGTAATAACTGTGGAAAGTCAGAATTTTCAAAAATGTTCCCTGAAAAGCATAAATATTCGAAGCTCAGCGTTCACAAATGAATCAAATGAAAGAATGAAATCGATGATTAGATGCCACAAGACCTTATGTCGAAATACAAACGCCAGTTATGGGATGATATGTCATTTTGGAGAAAACAGAGACGATTTTCTACAGAAACTAGCCTCGCCTTTGCCGATTTTCGTGGGGCCCACCGCAGCCAATTGCTTTCGTTGTGGTCGGCGCTCATAACAAGGGGTTTGCTATGGCTGCGAGTCTTGTGGTCAAAGCAGCACCGTTCTTAAGAGGCGCATGCCTGATAGAACGTTAAAGCTAGTTTAAAAAAAAAATAAAATAAAAAAAAAGCCTTTCCCTCGCTAAAACTATATAGTCATATTATATATCGATACAAAGCTAAAGACTTTATCTTCACAATTCAGAAGACCAACTTCATGTATATGAATAAGATTAAAAGTTACAAGCGAGATCGGCAAAACACTGTCAGTCCGGAAATTTCCGTTCGTAGCGATCAGTGCTGAGTGTCTCTCAAAATCGTAATCACTTTCAGAACATCACAATCCCAATTCACGATGTCTTTGAGTAAAGTGTAAAAAACCCGACAAAAAAAACCAACCAAACACACAAAAAACAAAAACAAACAGAAAATCCACATTTGTGGCTTTGGCTGTGTGATAGTCTAACTGAAATGACTATGCCAACTTGGACCCAAATTCCAACCTTGCGCACGGCCGATTCTAGAATGGACCAGCAACAAGGGTTTCATTCTAGAATGGCACCCCTGTACTTGCGCAGGGTTAGAATTCCAACCTGGACCCGGTCCATTCTAGAATGAAACCGGATTCTAAGTTCGCGCAGAACACATGCATTCTTCCACCATCACTGAGAGGAGAAAAAAGATATTGTAGTTTTTCAAGTACAAACATATATTATTCGCTAACACAAAGTAATAAACATGATAGCATACATACATAATGTTAATTTTATCCATATTGAAGCACGTTTTTCATAATGGTAAACTACACATCACTTTCTTTGTGTAATAAAACGGGAGGTGGTGACACAAGATGATTTAAAGAAAAGAGAGAGAGTGTGTGTATGTTACTACAAGGAGGAAGGCTTGGTTGACTTTATAAAAAAAATATTAAAAAAATTTAAAAAACGCGCTCTCCGCCCACCTTTCAATCAATACTTGACTGAATTTATGAACGATCCATTTGACAAAAAGAGTGGAAGATAAAAACTGCTTACAGGAAAATTTACACTAAATCAAATGTCTAGATATACGTATGCAATCTTCAAAAGTGCAAGAACCAACGAGCATATTTATATTTCTGTCTCGTTGGCATGTCTGAGAAAATCGCTTTGTTTGATCAGCTTGATTTGTTCATAAATGAGTTTAAATTAATGACTAAGTATATACATGGGACTTTGTTTATCTTGAAAGCCATAACGTCGAACTGGTAGCAGTTATACGTCAATGACAAAATCGTTCCGCTGAATGTGGATTTCATTGATAAATGAAAAAAACAACCTTATCAACTGTGATTCACGAAGTACAAACACATTGGATCCGCTTTTATTTTTTTTAACCCTGCATGTGAAAAACAAAAATCAAAAACAACATACACCATAAACTATCTAGAGCTTTCGACGTCTGCTTCCCAAACAACATACACCATAAACTAGAGCTTTCGACGTCTGCTTCCCAAACAACATACACCATAAACTAGAGCTTTCGACGTCTGCTTCCCAAACAAGCACACTAATGTGAGGACAATAAAGAATGTGTCCGGATATTACTTCGCGCACCCAAAATAGATTATGACGATAAACAAAGGCTTGCTTTATAGTCAGACCTGTCATATATACAATCAGAAGAGTGAGAGAAGCGAGATGGGGGGGGGGGGGGGGGTACTTGAAGGCTTGATGATTACTTTCATCGTAAGAAATGTTGGCAGAAATGGAAGCTCCGACATTCTTTCTTTCTTTCTTTATTTGGTGTTTAACGTCGTTTTCAACCGTTCAAGGTTATATCGCGACGGGGAAAGGGGGGAGATGGGATAGAGCCACTTGTTAATTGTTTCTTGTTCACAAAAGCACTAATCAAAAAAATTGCTCCAGGGGCTTGCAACGTAGTACAATATATGACCTTACTGGGAGAATGCAAGTTTCCAGTACAAAGGACTTAACATTTCTTACATACTGCTTGACTAAAATCTTTACAAACATTGACTATATTCTATACAAGAAACACTTAACAAGGGTAAAAGGAGAAACAGAATCCGTTAGTCGCCTCTTACGACATGCTGGGGAGCATCGGGTAAATTCTTCCCCCTAACCCGCGGGGGGAAGCTCCGACATATTATGACATAAACTGAAGCGTCTGAAGTACACAGCACCTGTATGTGAATACATTCTTGCTCTTCGATTTTTCTTTCCTCCTAGAAACTTATAGGAAAAGTAAATAATAGGAATGAAAACAACACCCCTGGGAGAATTAAATGACGACCTGAAAAATCACACTCACAAAAAACACCATACTGTTGCAACGAGAGAAGGAAAGATACATGTACAAACACCATCAACAGAAAATAGACGTCTTCTGGCATTATATTGACAGTCGACAAAATTACTAAAACTTTGTTTTAAATCGGCGAAAACGTTGCACGTGTAAACTGTTTGTCTCACCGTCTCAGATCTGGTCAGGATTTTCCATGGGATAAAAGACAATCCCTCCACTTTGTAACATATCATAAATGAACCGCCTGGATGCTCTCTGTGGTAATTATGTATTAATTTAAGAAATTAATTCATCAACAATGTTTAACCTACTACACCAAGCAGTCAGGGTGTTGATTATTAGTATGTGTCTAAGTGGAGGAATAGTCTGATCCCATGTAAGAGTCTGGCCGGATCTGAGATGGTGCGCCCGACTGTTTTCAAGGGAAGCAGTGTGCCTTAAACTTCCAAAAATGCCTAAACTTGTATTTTCGACAAATTTTTATGAGAAAATAAAACCCAGCAACAGCCATGCAAAGAACAATAAGTTAATGGAAAAAAATGAAAAAATGAAAACAAAGACTTAATGGCCGGAGAAGTAGAAGCACGTCAGAGAATGATCGTATATACACATTTTAAAAAAACCCACCTTTTATACACGTAGGCTATACAAGCATGACGTGGTAATCATCATATCATTACAAAATCCAAAACGTGTTTTTGTCCAAAGTAATTCACGTAGGAATCTGTGATGTTTGCAAAAGCAGCACCCAAAAGGTAACAACATCATCATCAACAACAATAACAACAACAACAACAACAACAACAGCAATAACAATAACAACAACAACAACTACTACTACACAAAGAATGTGGTCGTGCACAAGAGAGGATTGTCCGTGTACAGAATGTAATAGAAAGGTTTCTTTCACTGCAACGAAAAGAGAAGAGTATTTCCGCCAATGAAAAGCTTCAGTACGATATTTCTTTAAACCAATGAAAAGCTTCAGTACTATATTTCTTTAAACCATACTATTATAATGTAACATTTCTGCTCTTTGACTGTCAAAGGCGGTTAGTGATTGACATTACTGTACCTGTACATCGCCACAGCGCGGACACTTTTGATAATCTAATCTACCTTAATATGCACATGACGACGTTGTACTGGCCAAAGTCTTTAATAAAAAACAAGTCGCGTAAGGCGAAATTACTACATTTAGTCAAGCTGTGGAACTCACAGAATGAAATTGAACGTAGTTCGCCGCTAGTGCAAAAGGCAGTGAAAGTGGCGAGCCTGTTTGGCGCGGTAGCGGTTGCGCTGTGCTTCATAGCACGCTTTACTGTACCTCTCTTCGTTTTAACTTTCTGAGCGTGTTTTTAATCCAAACATATCATATCTATATGTTTTTGGAATCAGGAACCGACAAGAAATAAGATGAAAGTGTTTTTAAATTGATTTCGAAAATTTAATTTTGATCATAATTTTTAATTCTTTTCATTTTCAGAGCTTGTTTTTAATCCAAATATAACATATGTATATGTCTTTAGAATCAGAAAATTATGAAGAATAAGATGAACGTAAATTTGGATCGTTTTATAAAAAATAATTTTTTTTTTACAATTTTCAGATTTTTAATGACCAAAGTCATTAATTAATTTTTAAGCCACGAAGCTGAAATGCAATACCGAAGTCCGGCCTTTGTCGAAGATTGCTTGGCCAAAATTTCAATCAATTTGATTGAAAAATGAGGGTGTGACAGTGCCGCCTCAACTTTTACAAAAAGGCGGATATGACGTCATCAAAGACATTTATCGAAAAAATGAAAAAACAATTCCGGGCATATCATACCCAGGAACTCTCATGTCAAATTTTCATAAAGATCGGTCCAGTAGTTTACTCAGAATCGCTCTACACACACACACGCACACACACACACACACACACACACACACACACACACACACACACACACACACACATACACCACGACCCTCGTCTCGATTCCCCCTCTATGTTAAAACATTTAGTCAAGTTGTAAAAATGAAGATTTGTGTAGGTGTGAACGTGGATGAGAGCGAGACACGTTTCTTGCTTTTAGCGCTGCAAACTTAGGCGCAGTTTTTTCGTCTGTCATATAGCATGATAGCCGGTAATAAAACCGTCATTTCTAATAAGCTGACTGTCAGCAAAAAGTTAACAGACATGTCTCAAAGATAATATCAACATTCGCCTTAACGGCTCATGTTGATATCCATTTTTGTCTGTTATCACTTGCTAACAGTCAGCATGTTAGAAATAACTCATAATAATGCGATATCAGTGGGTGTTATGACGAGGCCTGTCTTTTAGAGGTAAATTGTTCAGAAAGCACAATCGCAACCAGCTTAATTGTGCCGATGGACAAATGTCCAAGTTTTTTTTTTCTCTCGATGGAATAGAGAGGACTACGCCGTGGACAGATTATCACAGACAGGTGCGATCTGCGCAACCTCTTTCAGTGGCATCATTTCCAGCTCAAAGGTGTCAGAGTTGTTTTTACTGGTCTTGAATTTCAACAGATATATATTAAAAGTGAAGCGCCATTGGCAATTCATTAAGAATACAAGTTGCAAATGTGATTTTATTTTGATTAAAAAAAAATGCTATCCCTTGTGCAATCTATCTGACATTTTGAAGCATTTCTATTTGATTACTTGTTTTGATCGGAAATTTCTTTGAATTGGGCAATACTTGACATTATACGGTTTGCTTCCAACAAAACAGCAAAGTCTATGACGCATATTGCTTTGCTTTTTTCCCAAGATCAAACATAAAATAAATGACAATACCCCGAAGCCAATGGGCTGAGTTTAACACAAACGCCACAAAGGAGAGCTATACACTAAACATCTGAAGGCATTTTACATTTACTATAGTTAAGGAGCCTTGGCTTATTGTTGCCATCGATGTTTAGTTGACCTCCATTTAGATTCCAAGATCACAATGTGGCATCCAACTTTGCACTTACTTACATCACTTCATATCAGACGTTGGTGTTCACTTCATTGCACAATCATATAAAAAAAATCACAAGGAATTAAGATATACTTGGAAGCTACGATTGTCAGTCATTTGGGGTCACATTGTCCGCACCTTGGCAGCCAAGGTTACAAGAAACCACCACAAGAGAGAGCACCTTGACAGCCAAGGTTACAAGAAACCACCACAAGAGAGAGCACCTTGGCAGCCAAGGTTACAAGAAACCACCACAAGAGAGAGCACCTTGACAGCCAAGGTTACAAGAAACCACCACAAGAGAGAGCACCTTGACAGCCAAGGTTACAAGGAACCACCACAAGAGAGAGCACCTTGACAGCCAAGGTTACAAGAAACCACCACAAGAGAGAGCACCTTGACAGCCAAGGTTACAAGGAACCACCACAAGAGAGAGCACCTTGACAGCCAAGGTTACAAGGAACCACCACAAGAGAGAGCACCTTGACAGCCAAGGTTACAAGGAACCACCACAAGAGAGAGCACCTTGACAGCCAAGGTTACAAGGAACCACCACAAGAGAGAGCACCTTGACAGCCAAGGTTACAAGAAACCACCACAAGAGAGAGCACAAGAAACCACCACAAGAGAGAGCACAAGAAACCATCACAAGAGAGAGCACCTTGGCAGCCAAGGTTACAAGGAACCACCACAAGAGAGAGCACCTTGACAGCCAAGGTTACAAGGAACCACCACAAGAGAGAGCACCTTGACAGCCAAGGTTACAAGGAACCACCACAAGAGAGAGCACCTTGGCAGCCAAGGTTACAAGGAACCACCACAAGAGAGAGCACCTTGACAGCCAAGGTTACAAGGAACCACCACAAGAGAGAGCACCTTGACAGCCAAGGTTACAAGGAACCACCACAAGAGAGAGCACCTTGACAGCCAAGGTTACAAGGAACCACCACAAGAGAGAGCACCTTGACAGCCAAGGTTACAAGAAACCACCACAAGAGAGAGCACCTTGACAGCCAAGGTTACAAGGAACCACCACAAGAGAGAGCACCTTGGCAGCCAAGGTTACAAGGAACCACCACAAGAGAGAGCACCTTGACAGCCAAGGTTACAAGGAACCACCACAAGAGAGAGCACCTTGACAGCCAAGGTTACAAGGAACCACCACAAGAGAGAGCACCTTGACAGCCAAGGTTACAAGGAACCACCACAAGAGAGAGCACCTTGACAGCCAAGGTTACAAGAAACCACCACAAGAGAGAGCACCTTGACAGCCAAGGTTACAAGGAACCACCACAAGAGAGAGCACCTTGGCAGCCAAGGTTACAAGGAACCACCACAAGAGAGAGCACCTTGACAGCCAAGGTTACAAGGAACCACCACAAGAGAGAGCACCTTGGCAGCCAAGGTTACAAGGAACCACCACAAGAGAGAGCACCTTGACAGCCAAGGTTACAAGGAACCACCACAAGAGAGAGCACCTTGACAGCCAAGGTTACAAGGAACCACCACAAGAGAGAGCACCTTGACAGCCAAGGTTACAAGAAACCACCACAAGAGAGAGCACCTTGACAGCCAAGGTTACAAGAAACCACCACAAGAGAGAGCACCTTGACAGCCAAGGTTACAAGGAACCACCACAAGAGAGAGCACCTTGACAGCCAAGGTTACAAGAAACCACCACAAGAGAGAGCACCTTGACAGCCAAGGTTACAAGAAACCACCACAAGAGAGAGCACCTTGACAGCCAAGGTTACAAGAAACCACCACAAGAGAGAGCACCTTGACAGCCAAGGTTACAAGAAACCACCACAAGAGAGAGCACAAGAAACCATCACAAGAGAGAGCACAAGATCGAACAATAAAGTCATTTCATCAACCGGTGATGTCACTGTCACATGAAATGAGGTCAGACACTTCACTGTTGCTGTCATCAACAAACGATGCCACAGATACTTTGAACATCTGGTGGAAATGTCTGCTTATAAGGCTTGCGGTTTTCACAAGGTTAGGCTAAGAGGTTTTTCTTCTTCTTTTGACCAGCTTTGCTCCTTGTATATTTCTCTTTTCGAAGACATGAGGTTTTCACTGGGTGAAAGGCACACTTCTTCTCATCAAAGATGTTCGCCTCACAATCTCGGAGCTGGCCAGTCCTTTTATTTGTTTAACTTTATTACATGGGATACAACCATCCCTCCACTTGGACACCGACCAAAGTTCAACACCCTGACCCTAACCCTGACCCTAACCCTGACCCCATGGTTATCTGTGGTAAATGGCAATGTTTTTATGAATACATTTCTTAAAATTCCACAAGTGGAACTTATTAAATGAATTCACCAACAAATTTCAACTGTGCAAAGATGGCACCCAGGCGGTTCATTGTTGATACGTGACCAAGTGGAGGGATGGTCTTATCCCAAGTAAAAGACATTGCCAGATTTGAGACGACAAGCCGAACTTCTTACACAGAAAGCAATGTGCCTTTAAAATCAACAAGAGGCTTTCATTCCTCTTTAGTCTAGTCTGTGGTCTATGATCGATAGTGGTTGGAAACAACATGGGATGAGACATCTGCCTCCAGGTTTGTCTTTATTAGTCTAGTCTGTGGTCTATGATCTAGTCTGTGGTCTATGATCTAGTCTGTGGTCTATGATCTAGTCTCTGGTCTATGATCTAGTCTCTGGTCTATGATCGATAGTGGTTGGAAACAACGTGGGATGAGACATCTGCCTCCAGGTTTGTCTTTATTAGTCTAGTCTGTGGTCTATGATCTAGTCTCTGGTCTATGATCTAGTCTCTGGTCTATGATCTAGTCTCTGGTCTATGATCGATAGTGGTTGGAAACAACGTGGGATGAGACATCTGCCTCCAGGTTTGTCTTTATTAGTCTCTTTACCGACACGTAAGACACTGAAAACAAAGGTCTTTATCGCCTTGTTTTAAGATTCGCTCAAATCTCACGGCAAGGAATAAAGACTTTTTCTGCTGCACAGCAGTCACACTTTTTGCGTTTATGTCTTTGTAAGTTAGTGACCACAAGTCTGGAATCAGAAGAAGACGGGTTTGTCCCCTTTGGACTACCGCTGTACAGTCACACAGAGCGTGCGATGCTCAGCGTTGTACTCGCAGTTGACGAGCGGCACGAGGCAGGACACCACGTCCTCGGGACTCAGCACCTTGTTCCTCAGCCACGCCTCCAGCTGGCTAACGGCCGCGTCTTTGTTGCCCTGCCCCGGGACCCACCCCCTCCCTCCGTCCTCACACTCCGTGCGCGAAGAGTTCTTGCTGTCGCTGTCGCGGTCGCGGTCCATGCGGTACATTTCCGTGCCCGCGGTGGTGCGAACGTCCTGTGCGCTCCTGTTGGCGAAGGGCTGAATGTTGTCCTCTCTGCTGCTGCGGCGCTTTTCCATGATGATGTTGAAGGTGTAGAGGAAAGGGTTGAGGGCGGAGTTAAAAGGCAGTACGAAGATGGCCACGCCCACGTTGACGACCCTGGGGAAGACGACGTCGTTTGAGGCCATTAGCCCGAGAAGACCAATGGGGAACCAGCAGAGGAAGTCGGAAACCACAATGGTGGTGAGTCGCCTGGCGATGGTAGCGTCTCGGGACCCGGTCTTCTGGCAACTCATGGAGTTGGCCCGCACCGAGTAGTAGATGACGATCTGACCAACAGCGATGAGGACAAACAGCACGAAGTTGAGCACGATCACGACGCCAAACGAGTAGCGGTAGCCTTGGAAACGGGAGCTCATGCTGAAAGGGAGAGGGATGCAGATGCCTGACTGTCCGTAGAACTCCCAGTGCGATGTCCAGGGCAACAGGGGAACGGTTGCCAGGACAACGCCCATCCCCCAGGCAACACCTGACGCCACCAGGGCGGTCTTCTTGTTGAAGTGGACGCGGCTGAACGGGAAGCGCAAGACTAGGAAACGGTCCAGTGTGATGAGGCAGATGAAGAAGGCTGACACCTCGTTGGACAGGAGAGAGAGGAACCCCGCAATGTTACAAGTCACGCTGCTTTTCCAGATCTCCTCTTTCCACAGGTAATTGCCCCGGTAAATCTCGTCAGCCGTGCCGATCATCGTTAGGTACATGCCCATGAACAAGTCCGCCAGGGACAGGTTGGTGACGAAAATGCCAAAGCTTCCCATGCTCGCCGAGCCTTCTTTGTGCAGGTAGAGCCTCGTAGCAAAGCTCCCTGCGTTGCCACATAAGGACAGAGTAGCAAAAAGCCAGAGGAAGACTCGGTAAACGTCGGACTGAAGCAAGTCTTCACACGACGCGAAGTCGTCCTGCTGCGAGTTGCAGTGTTGAGCGTCAAACTTCTCCGGCAGCGTCGCTTCACAGCACAGCTTGTAGTTGTCTACTCTGATCGTCTCAAGATTGTTCATCTTCTTCAGCATGTCCAGGGGGAAGTCGTCAAGCGGGGCATTGCTGAGGTCCAGGTGTTCTAGCCTTTCTGTGGTCTCGAAGCCTTGCTTGGTGACTTGCTTCAGTTCGCTCGAGGAGATGTTGAGGGTTTTAAGATTATTGCAGCACTGCAGAACGTCGCCGTCGTAAACGTCTAGGTCTGTGTGAGACAAGTCGAGTCTTTCGAGGACGGGTAGATGTAACTTTCCCGGGTCACTCATCGACTCAAAAGTAGTCAGAGGGTTGTGAGAAAGCACGAGCTCCTGCAGGTTCTTCAAGTCCTTAAAGTACACCATGCTGATATGCCTGATGGCGTTGTGGCTCAGGTCCAGGTGTCTGAGATTGGGAAGACTCAGATTTGGCACTTCCCTGAGCCCGCAAAACGCCAAGTGGAGTCTTATCAGATACGAGTTTTCTGCAACGTCGTCAGCAGTAATTCCTGATCTACTGGCGTCCAGGTAACGAATAAACGGGTAAGAACTGATATTCAATTTGACGGGGCACACAAAGGAAAGTCCGAAGCAGCGACAGCCATCTGGGCAGACCATATCACACAGAATTTCATCATCTTGCTCTGGACACTGGAAAATTTCGTCACAAACCTGACTAGGGTGGAGACACACGGCAGATCCACGGCATCGATAGAAGCCAGGACACTGGTACAGATTGCAGCTTCTTTCGTCTTCGCGACCAGGACAGTCCGCAAACCCGTTACAGCGCAGGTACACAGGTAGGCACATTCCTCCAGGGCACTCAAAGTGAGTTTCAGGACAGGCGTCGGTTTCCTTCATGGCTCGCAGACTGTGGTTACCTTTACCAGACATGTCTACGATGAATGGTGGCGGCGTGAGAGGCGGGAAGTGGCCCATGTCGAGAGACCCGCAGTTCTCGTCAGAAGAGTCTGTGCAATGCGGCATCCCGTCGCATCTCAGATTCTTAGGGATACACTGCTTGTTGCGACAGCGATAGGAATCTGTGTACGGGCAGGTGCTAGGGAACTCACAGAAACTCTCGTCGGAGTAGTCAGGACACTGGTTTCTGTGGTCGCAGACAAAGGTGTACGGGATTTTTTCGATTCCACGCTCGCAGACAAACATCGGGATTTCCATGGCGTTGACCTCGCATGAATTCATCTCTCCTACGTCACAGGGGCCATCCTGGTCACAGGCCAGAAACTCGTGGGTCAGCTCACCGGACGGGCAAGGAAACAGGTTAACGTTTTTGGGCAGAGAGCTGTTAGCAGTGTTCTTAAGCGTAGGGAAAATAAGCTCTTTTCTGTCTTCTGTGTAATTGGGTTTGGAAAATTCGCAAATGTACTGAGCCTTCACAGCCCCATCACATCGGTTTGCCAACATTCCTTCTGGCTCGATCTGAGTGTAGTATGCACACTGCGGCTTGCTGTTGCTGAAAGACGACGTCAGGTTCTTGAAGAAAGCCGAGCGGTTGTCTACCCATTCCCAGACGTCCGTGTAGAGAGCCTTCACTGACGCTTGAATGAAGTCTGTCAGGCGAAGACCCACAAAGACGGGCAGCTTATAAAATCTGCTACTACCGTACTCCATGATTTCTTTGAAGCGCTGCCACTCTTCGGGGGTTGCCATGGTCACCAGATTCTGCTCTAATCGCACGCAGGAGTAGAAAGCGTCGTACCAGGAAAGGTTTGTCTCGGGCCAGAAGATCTTGTAACACTTGTTGCCCGCATTCACGGCGCCTATTCCGCAGCCACTGTTGTTGTAACCACAGCCCTCTTCGTCCTCTCCTCCCTGGCATTCCAGCACCAAGTTGCAGCTGAACACTTCACGAAACTCTTCAAAGTACGGTACTGAACAGTCGTAGAGACCGTCGCTGAGTCGCTGAGGTTCGTGAAACTGTGGCAAGATGGAGTAGAGCATTTCAAAACCCGTGTACTCCACCGTGTCATCCGTGACGAAGTATAGGGTGATGGAAGTGTTGAATACGTGTGGCAGGACGCGGTAATGTGTCCCGCACAATTTCAAGTCCTCACTGTCACCATCACTGCTGATAATGAGATAGTCAGTGTTGCACGCGCCGGCTCCAAGGTCAAGGTGAGGGAAGACCGCGAACATCACGTGCTCTTCAGGCACGAGGATGACGTAAGAGGTGTTGACGTCACTGGGGTATAGTTGATGTTCGCCGTCATGGTTGGGTGACGTCAAACGGAACGTGGTGTTGGTCAGCTGACTTGCGATGAGCTTTTTTGGCGGAGGTTCCTTGGTGATGTTGTACGTGAAAGTCAGAGTTGTGGCGTTGTCTTCGTCTCTGCTTTCATATCGAAACTGCACCGTGGAGTTAAACACCGCTGCATACTTGCGGTTGAAATCACCAGCTGAGATCGTTCTTGTGCTAGTCTCGTCAGAAAGAGTGACCTCGTCATCCGTATACTCAGACGAATCTATGGGTGATGATCTGACAATGATGTTGTGATTTTGTGGAACGCTAACATTCCACATGCATTGTGTTTCTCGACGATCATCGTCGTTTTTGACAACATCTATACGAGCCATCGTCCCGTTGAACACGATGGTGTCATCTTCATCGCAGAGGGAAGCGTTGATCTTAAAATGATCATGACTGATCTGAGTTAGAGGATTCTCTTCTGGCTTTTCAGGAACGGAAGGACCTGCATTCAACAGGCTGTGTTCTGCACGATTCACCGATGCTGCTGAAGCACGAGTTTTTGGCGTCGGGGATTCTCTGTATTCAATTCGTGGAACAACGTCTGTCGCTGCTGTTGAAGTCCTAACAGCTTGTGTGAAATCCTCGTCATTTCTCTCATATGTGTTGTGAAACAAACTATCCAGTGTTGCTTTCGTCGATGAAACGTCTATGGAGAGCAGTAAAGCCAACAGGATAATCGTACACGAAGTAGACGTTCTTGGATGATGTCGATTTAGCGACATTCTGGGGGGTTGGGGAAACGCACTGATCCTGGTGCTATTAAAAGTAGCATTGACAAGGCACAACTCAGTATCCTGGTGCTATTAACAGTAGCTTTGACAAGGCACAACTCAGTATCGCAAGGAAGAGATGTCTATACCTGGAAGTTCCTTTTTAAAGCATAGACTGACTGACTGTAACGAATGACTTCTGCTTGCCCTCAACATCAACTATTTATGGAGACTTGCAATTCTGGAGAGCTGCTTTTAAATTGAGAATCGTGGGTTTTTTCCACCCGTGATTGAAACTTGAAATATCCTCCGTGCCCCATTCACCTTCCCCCACATCACCCCCATATTCCCCTTTCTTTCTCTCTTACTTTTCCTCCTCCCTCCCTCCCGCCTTACCCTCCCCCTCCCCCCCCCCCAGGCCCACCGAACACAAACACTTACACCACCTCTGCTCTCTGTTGTTGGTATTCGTGCCCGCGAGGGCCTTGAATGATTAAAGGAACTGGAAATAACAATCGCGGCATAAAAAGATCGAAATTGACCTTTTAATCGAAGGCAAACATAAGTAATTGAAAGCAAGTCGCGTAAGGCGAAATTACTACATTTAGTCAAGCTGTGGACTCACAGAATGAAACTGAACGCACTGCATTTTTTCACAATGGCCGTAGTCCGCCGCTCGCGCAAAACGCAGTGAAATCGACGAGCCTGTTTAGCGCGGTAGTGGTTGCGCTGTGCTGCATAGCACGCTTTTCTGTACCTCTCTTAGTTTTAACTTTCTGAGCGTGTTTTTAATCCAAACATATCATATCTATATGTTTTTGGAATCAGGAACCGACAAGGAATAAGATGAAATTGTTTTTAAGTCGATTTCGAAAATTTTATTTTAATCATAATTTTTTATATTTTTAATTTTCAGAGCTTGTTTTTAATCCGAATATAACATATTTATATGTTTTTGAAATCAGAAAATGAAGAAGAAGAAGATGAACGTAAATTTGGATTGGTTAAAAAAAAAAGTTTAATTACAATTTTTAGATTTTTAATGACCAAAGTCATTAATTAATTTGTAAGCCTCCAAGCTGAAATGCAATACCAAAGTCCGGCCTTTGTCGAAGATTGCTTGGCCAAAATTTCAATCAATTTTATTGAAAAATGAGGGTGTGACAGTGCCGCCTCAACTTTTACAAAAAGCCGGATATGACGTCATCAAAGACATTTATCCGAAAAATGAAAAAGATGTTTGGGGATATCATACCCAGGAACTCTCATGTAAAATTTCATAAAGATCGGTTTAGTAGTTTACTCTGAATCGCTCTACACACACACACACACACACACACACACACACACACACACACACACACACACACACACACACATACACCACGACCCTCGTCTCGATTCCCCCTCTATGTAAAAAGACCGCATCTGTTAAATCAGCACTCCCCGACTGAGTCAGAGCTCTGAGCGAGCGTGGTCTTTGTTGTTACACAAGTGATTTCATTGCAGCCAACCACCGTATTGAACACGACAGTAGTTGATGACAATTACTACTTCACCAACTACGTCGATGACAACATCAGCAACGAACCGCAAGAACAACTATGTTACATGAGACTGATGATAACGCACGTAAGAAAACATAAACATGTGTATCAAGAGCTTCTAATTCTGTATGCAAAATATATTGTTTTAGTTTATTAGAACCCACATTTGCTGGTCAGCTTAGAATAGTTTACTCAATTGTCTGACAATCAAGCTCCGGTTTCAAGGTCGACGACTTTGACTGATGAATGTAACTGGGTTTTTTCCCAAAATGTTAATCAATCAATAAACACGTGATAACAAACATGGTAACTGTGTGTTCTCTGCTTGTACACATACTTTCTCATTTACGTGCTTAAATCAGAGACAACAAACAATTTGTTTCTAATTAATCAAACGTCAGACTAACGAAATCTCAAAAACTGATTTCCAAAAATAATTTGATGAATGTAACTTAAAAATTACCATATTTCACAGTTGAACATTAAGTACATTGTATTACAAAATACAGTCCGTTTACTGTTATAATGACATTGTAAATTCAGTTGTGCAACATAGTTTGGATAAATGTCCCTTTTAGTTTGCCGATTTAAAGGACACTGCTTATATAATTTTCTTCTTCCTTTGCAAAGTCAGAATCAAAAATTAAATAGCAATATAAGAAATCTAAATTGCTGTTCGTGTTTGACCGTGTTTTAGCGACAGTGATCACCGTTCTGCTATAGCTGTGCATGTGGCATAAAACGCTAAAATCCCAACAGACTTGTTCATCGCGCACGCCAACAAATCGAATTCTATTCACTGAGCAGGGAAAGCTCTGCGGGAATGACATGAACGGACAATGAAAGCTCGTTAACACGTGTGGAAACCCAGATACGGCGTTTGCCTGACTTAGGTAATGGCTAAATGATGTATGCATTATCTCCCTTCTTTGCAGAAAAAATTAGACCTCCCCGGGAAGAGAGACAACTATTACCAACATTTGTGTGTGTTATGCGATGTAAGTCTAAGAGAAATGTCGTTTTACAGGAATCAGCGAGTTTGATAAAGTACTG
>NC_090247.1:130000-136601 GCF_037325665.1 Littorina saxatilis | reverse complement strand
TAAGTTTCAATCTAATTTTTTGCCTGAAGTTTCGGACTTGATTACTTGTTTGCTAGCTTGCAAAGGGAGCACGAACATATGCACCAAACCTTTGAGGATACCTTAAATTGTCTTTTTTTCACCCGGAAAATGGTTTCGAAGGTTTCCCGATAAAAATCGGTATTTTTTTATATACCGAGCAACAAAAGAAACGCGAAAAAATTCTGCAATGTTTGATTAACAAAATCTCGAACAATTATGGAGTTAGAAATATCAAACCACAAAATTTTGATGAAGGCATGTTTGACCTAGCTGTTGCGTGATTATTTTGATGCTGCGACTGTGTCAACACACGGGACAAGTAGGTTTAACGTTAACGAAGTTTTGGAGGTCTCGCTCAGTCAGCCTTCATCGCGCTCTCTGGCCACTGATCGGACACTGGTTGCTTCCAATGATGTTCCTGGTCGTGTCAGCTGAATCGATGTCGAAGACGTTGTGGCAAAAAATTGCGATCTTGTCTTACTGGGGTAATGCGAAAAAATCCACCGCGTTGCATAACTGCAGTGCTCTCAATGTCACCAGAATATTGCAGAAGGTGACACTGTTGGAATATGCACGTTTAAAGCACATGCCAGCGCTTCTGGATCACCCCCAGCTTTAAATCGACCTGGCATTTTGGTGGTGTCAATCTTGGAATCCTGGCTGTTTCAAAAGTGAGACTGGCAGCAAGCGTGCCATGGTCTCTTTTGAATGCTAATGCATTAGTGAACACGTCTCACACATCAGATTTCTCCTGCTCTACTTGCACGTGCTGCGAGCGCGCATTATGTGTTTAACGATAAACCTGCTTGTCCCGTGTGTTAAAACAGTCACAACATCAAAATAATCACACAAAAGCAAGGTCAAACATGTTTTCATTAAACTTTTGTGGTTTAATAATTCTAACTCTATAATTGTTGGAAATTTTGTCAATCAAACAGATGTAACCGAGTGCCGAAACACTACGATCACCTCGGGAGGCGAAGTGCAATCAAACAGGATTGAAAATGTTAGGGCCAATTTCTTAGCCCTATAAAAACTGTTATGCAAACCCGAAGGTTTCCATGAACATACAGACAATCGGAAACCACCAGACCCCATCACAAACAGAATTCCACAATCAACCGGTGTTGACTTAAAGGCCAACAACTCGGGTGCAGAGTCTGCTGTGAAAGGAGCGGTAGCCTCCCCTGTCACAATCGCCCCCGTTTGAATGAACTTCGTCCCGAAGATCCGAACCGGGGGACCACTGTCCATCCCAAGTTCGCAGAATGGGAACAGCACGAAAATGTTCAGTGGTCATATTATGCCATTACCTGAACATATCATGCCGAGTCCCATCCCTGCTCGCAAGCGCCAGATGTAACCGAGTGCCGAAACACTACGATCACCTCGGGAGGCGAAGTGCAATCAAACAGGATTGAAAATGTTAGGGCCAATTTCTTAGCCCTATAAAAACTGTTATGCAAACCCGAAGGTTTCCATGAACATACAGACAATCGGAAACCACCAGACCCCATCACAAACAGAATTCCACAATCAACCGGTGTTGACTTAAAGGCCAACAACTCGGGTGCAGAGTCTGCTGTGAAAGGAGCGGTAGCCTCCCCTGTCACACAATGACGAATTTTTTCGCGTTTCTTTTGTTGCTCGGTATATTATTTATCCATGCACTAGGTACTGCCTTCTGCCGGAAAAAAAACACACACACCCAAGAACACTTGCGATTTGCCTTAATTTTTGTAAACATAATTAAACATTTATAGAGGTGCGTACAAATGTTTGTGAGATGTAATTGACTTTTGATCGAGGCTAGAGCAAAAAACACTGCTTCTATCTGCGAATTCCTATGGAAGGAACGGAACTTTTGAAACTGTTAATTTCCGTCTGACCTTTCGCCGCGAACACGTGACAACGGATTGGTCTTCAGTTTCATGGAAAATGATGATTGGGTCACGGAAATATTTTAAGACCATTAAAGGTACATTCCTTCTCTTGCAAACCTGTTTTTATGACGACAGGTCTGTTAGGGCGTAAAAAAAGACAAGTCGCGTAAGGCGAAATTACAACATTTAGTCAAGCTGTCGAACTCACAGAATGAAACTGAACGCACTGCATTTTTTCAGCAAGACCGAATACTCGTAGCATCGTCAGTCCACCGCTCGTGGCAAAGGCAGTGAAATGCTCGTGGCAAAGACAGTGAAATTGACAAGAAGAGCGGGGTAGTAGTTGCGCTGTGCTGCATAGCACGCTTTTCTGTACCTCTCTTCGTTTTAACTTTCTGAGCGTGTTTTTAATTCAAACATATCATATATATATGTTATTGGAATCAGGAACCGACAAGCAACAAGAGGAAATTGTTTTTAAATCGATTTCGGACATTTTATTTTAATCATAATTTTTATATTTTCAATTTTCAGAGCTTGTTTTTAATCCGAATATAACATATTTATATGTTTTTGGAATCAGAAAATGATGAAGAATAAGATGAACGTAATTTTGGAACGTTTTATAAAAAAATAATTTTAATTACATTTTTCAGATTTTTAATGACCAAAGTCATTAATTAAATTGTAAGCCTCCAAGCTGAAATGCAATACCAAAGTCCGGCCTTCGTCGATTGCTTGGCCAAAATTTCAATCACTTTGATTGAAAAATGAGGGTGTGACAGTGCGGCCTCAACTTTTACAAAAAGCCGGATATAATTGTTTTATAAAACGATATAAATTTACGTTCATCTTATTCTTCACCATTTTCTGATTCCAAAAACATATAAATATGTTATATTCGGATTAAAAACAAGCTCTGAAAATTAAAAATATAAAAATTATGATTAAAATTAAATGTCCAAAATCGATTTAAAAACACTTTCATCTTATTCCTTGTCGGTTCCTGATTCCAAAAACATATAGATATGATATGTTTGGATTAAAAACACGCTCAGAAAGTTAAAACGAAGAGAGGTACAGAAAAGCGTGCTATCCTTTTCAGCGCAACTACTACCCCGCTCTTCTTGTCAATTTCACTGCCTTTGCCACGAGCGGTGGACTGACGATGCTACGAGTATACGGTCTTGCTGAAAAATTGCATTGCGTTCAGTTTCATTCTGTGAGTTCGACAGCTTGACTAAATGTTGTATTTTCGCCTTACGCGACTTGTTTAAGGTATGTGTCGAAGTGGGTGCTCTTATTTCCACGTGAAATGCATAGACAGATCTACTGGCCAGAGGAAATGACGTGTTTTTTGCCTTCGAATTCCTGGCGAAATGTTGTGAAACTGAAGAAGGAAAAGATATTGTTAAACTGTTATTTTCGACCTGGCCTATTCACCTGTTGCCACGAACACATGGAAATAAAGGGTTGCTCTCGAAGTTCATGGTGAACAAAAATGAGGCCAAGAGAATTCATCCAAAGGTGCATTGCTTCTCCGGTAAACTATCTCCATCGCGGCAGATCTGTTCACATAATTGCGTTCCAATGCAACATTTAATTACACATTTAAAGAGGCGTGTACTCTTCCGTGACCGATTGAACTAATGGAACTGGCGGCGGCGATTTTTTTCTGCGAACTCCTGTTGAACTGTAGTTTAACGTTGCTAGGAAGCAGATTTTCAAACTGTTATTTTCCGCCTGACCTATTAATATTTCACACGTGCAACAGACGGGTCGGTGTAAACGTTCATGATGAATTATAATTAGACCACGGGGAACAAAATTAAGCATTTGAAAAAAGGGCAAAGAAAACGGCTTTTCTTGCAATTCCTGACGAACTGTTGTTTAAGTTTGACAGGAAAGGACATTTTGAAATTGTTATTGTCCGCCTGACCTATTAACCAGCTAGACGCGTGCAAACGACGGATTGGTCTTCAAGTGCATAATGAATTAAAATCAAGCTACTGTAAATTTTCCATTGAAACATCGTGAATTGATTTGTGTTTTTTTCCGTCTTTCGCCAGACACGTGCAAAATGAAGATTGCTCTGTAAGATAATCATATGAATTAAAAATCAAGCTACGGAAAATAATCAATCAATTATCGTAAATCTTGTTTTTAGCGGAGAGGAGACAGCTTAAAAGCTGTTAATTAATACTACACGTGCATTTGAACTTCAAACGCAAACGTAGAAATGAATGCAAACGGTTGTGAATGTGTTATAATGGGTACATGTTCACCTTACCCGAGAAAGCAGTGCGATGTGTCAATTCACACGAGAGAAGTTAGTTTGCGTGTGCAGGATGGTGTGGAATCACACTAAAATCAAGTAAATGTTGCAGAGACGTTAGTGCCAGTTAAAAGATGCATGCTAACCCTAACTGAATTTGTTTCTGATAATGAAGAGGTAAGTAGATGTTTTGAAAACCCGACAACATAAAAAAATCGACAATAAACACAAAACCAACAACATTAAGGAAGAAACACACACACTACATCCTTGTCAATCATAAGAACTGCATCTTAAGCCTGTCCTTAACTGGGAGGAGTCGACTACACGAAGTATACTTAGCTAAGCTGACCGCGCGAAGCTTTAGCACTGAGTGTTTGGTAAAAAAGACTACACGAAGTCTACTTAGCTAAGCTGACCGCGCGAAGCTTTAGCACTGAGTGTTTGGTAAAAAAGACTACACGAAGTCTACTTAGCGAAGCTGACCGCGCGAAGCTTTAGCACTGAGTGTTTGGTAAAAAAGACTACACGAAGTATACTTAGCGAAGCTGACCGCGCGAAGCTTTAGCACTGAGTGTTTGGTAAAAAAGACTACGCGAAATATACTTAGCGAAGCTGACCGCGCGAAGCTTTAGCACTGAGTGTTTGGTAAAAAAGACTACACGAAGTATACTTAGCTAAGCTTTAGCACTGAGTGTTTGGTAAAAAAAGACTACACGAAGTATACTTAGAGAAGCTGACCGCGCGAAGCTTTAGCACTGAGTGTTTGGTAAAAAAGACTACACGAAGTATACTTAGCTAAGCTTTAGCACTGAGTGTTTGGTAAAAAAAGACTACACGAAGTATACTTAGAGAAGCTGACCGCGCGAAGCTTTAGCACTGAGTGTTTGGTAAAAAAGACTACACGAAGTATACTTAGAGAAGCTGACCGCGCGAAGCTTTAGCACTGAGTGTTTGGTAAAAAAGACTACACGAAGTCTACTTAGAGAAGCTGACCGCGCGAAGCTTTAGCACTGAGTGTTTGGTAAAAAAGACTACACGAAGTATACTTAGCTAAGCTTTAGCACTGAGTGTTTGGTAAAAAAGACTACACGAAGTATACTTAGAGAAGCTGACCGCGCGAAGCTTTAGCACTGAGTGTTTGGTAAAAAAGACTACACGAAGTATACTTAGAGAAGCTGACCGCGCGAAGCTTTAGCACTGAGTGTTTGGTAAAAAGACTACGCGAAATATACTTAGCGAAGCTGACCGCGCGAAGCTTTAGCGCTGAGTTTTTGGTAAAAAGACTACGCGAAATATACTTAGCGAAGCTGACCGCGCGAAGCTTTAGCGCTGAGTTTTTGGTAAAAAGACTACGCGAAATATACTTAGCGAAGCTGACCGCGCGAAGCTTTAGCGCTGAGTTTTTGGTAAAAAAGACTACACGAAGTATACTTAGCGAAGCTGACCGCGCGAAGCTTTAGCGCTGAGTTTTTGGTAAAAAAGACTACACGAAGTATACTTAGTGAAGCTGACCGCGCGAAGCTTTAGCACTGAGTTGTTGGTAAAAAAGACTACGCGAAGTATACTTAGCGAAGCTGACCGCGCGAAGCTTTAGCACTGAGTGTTTGGTAAAAAAGACTACGCGAAGTATACTTAGCTAAGCTTTAGCACTGAGTGTTTGGTAAAAAAGACTACACGAAGTATACTTAGAGAAGCTGACCTCGCGAAGCTTTAGCACTGAGTGTTTGGTAAAAAAGACTACACGAAGTCTACTTAGAGAAGCTGACCGCGCGAAGCTTTAGCACTGAGTGTTTGGTAAAAAAGACTACGCGAAATATACTTAGCGAAGCTGACCGCGCGAAGCTTTAGCACTGAGTGTTTGGTAAAAAAGACTACGCGAAATATACTTAGCGAAGCTGACCGCGCGAAGCTTTAGCACTGAGTGTTTGGTAAAAAAGACTACGCGAAATATACTTAGCGAAGCTGACCGCGCGAAGCTTTAGCACTGAGTTGATGGTAAAAAAGACTACACGAAATATACTTAGCGAAGCTGACCGCGCGAAGCTTTAGCACTGAGTTGTTGGTAAAAAAGACTACGCGAAGTATACTTAGCGAAGTTGACCGCGCGAAGCTTTAGCACTGAGTGTTTGGTAAAAACGACTACACGAAGTATACTTAGCTAAGCTTTAGCACTGAGTGTTTGGTAAAAAAGACTACACGAAATATACTTAGCGAAGCTGACCGCGCGAAGCTTTAGCACTGAGTTATTGGTAAAAAAGACTACGCGAAGTATACTTAGCTAAGCTGACCGCGCGAAGCTTTAGCACTGAGTTTTTGGTAAAAAAGACTACGCGAAGTATACTTAGCGAAGCTGACCGCGCGAAGCTTTAGCACTGAGTTTTTGGTAAAAAAGACTACGCGAAGTATACTTAGCGAAGCT